>NW_003315528.1:0-18634 GCF_000151505.1 Trichophyton verrucosum HKI 0517
GGGGGTCAGCCCATGTGCGTGTCTTCTTTTTCTTCTTTACCTCTTAACCTTCAAATCAGGAGTGGCTCTGAGAAGGTGAAGGTTTGCCACTACCGAGACGAAAGTTGTGCTCCAGGTCTCCGTCCAAGAGATGATCTTCGGTAGAGGGCAATGGGAGATGCATGTTGGTCAACCATGGATCGCAAGAGCGTACAGAGTTTAGGGTGACTGTCAACCACGCTTGGAGAATAGATAATATGTATACTTAAAAAGAGTGTAATATAAGTCTGGTTGACGGTTAGCCTGGATCGACAGACGAGAAACGTAATGGGAATCATGACATCAAATCCGAGCAAAACGAGCCAGAGACAACAACCAGCGATCGCCGGGACTCAAAAAGAGTGGTCAATGGAGGAGCAAGGTGGATGTATAACGCTGCTCTTAACATGACGCCAACCTCTGCTAAAATAAGCGTCCTTGTAGCTAATCGGCCGGCCTACGCTGGTTATCTGGGGAGAGCTAGCCAGCCAGCCAGCCTATCGCCAGGGCTGTTCGGACATGACATGGCAGAAGACGGCCTGCTCGAGCGTTGTTTGAATCGAGTCCGAGCTATAGTGGCAGCGTACTATTAGCAGGGCGGCTTTTATGCTTTGCGACGATATGTGCTCCGTAATATATGTATCCTGGCCTGGCTTTCGCAAAAAAAAAAAAGAAGAAGAAGAAGAGGCCGGCCTGCTCAAGCCATGTTTTCTTGTCTCTGCCTGTCGTTTCATGGATGCTGACCTGGCCACGGAGGAGCAAGCAAGGGCAGTCCCCAGACACCCGCCGTTTATTCTCCGCAGCAAAGGGACGCTAACAGGAGACGGGCTCTGCTCGATCTCCATCTCAGACCTCGCCGTCGACATGGCATCATCTAGTACTCTGTAGTAGTACGGAGTATACACAGATGGTTCGTAGATAACCCTCTTCGGCAAGCCAACCCGGTCTCCATAGATAACTATAGCTCACTATATGGTTGCTCAAGCCGGCAGCCAGACGTGCGATCCAGCGTGCCATAACCAGCTGCTGGCGCGCCCCAGGACTCCGCAGAGCAGCTCCGTAGATAACAACAGTCACCGGCGAGGTCGAGCAGGACGTTGAACGGTCACAGGCAGCAGGCAGGCAGGCATCCCGCGCCGTGACGGTGGCGTGCAGCTAGAGTCTACCTAGAGTTGACAGGCAGTGTGAAAAAAAGAGAAGAAGCAGAAGCAGAAGCAGAAGGCCGGTCGAATGCCAGTCGAAGGCGTTTAGGCACGGCACAAGACATACATACAGCATGCTGCAGCAGTCGTCCTCGTCGCTGTCGATGGTGATTGATGGCTGCGTTTGCGCGACGCCATCGGGCGAGAAGCTATAGCGGTGGTTGGTCTATATGGCGATCGAGAAGGGACAGCGCTGGGCTCGGCAGGCCATATCACAGTCACATCCACGCCCACCACTCGCGCGGCTTTCACATTCTCGCATCTTCACATTCACCCTGCCGGCCGTGTAAGCAGTCGAGAGAGGACAGCCGAGTTCCACCTCCCGCCGCGGTCCAGACAAGAGACAGAAAAAGGCGCGCAGAGAGAGCGAGAGAGAGGAGATACGTGAGCCCAGAGCCCAGCGCCAGAGCCCGAGCCAGCAGCGATGCCCGCGATGGCCCCCCCTGAGCAAAAAGAAGACGAGACGGCAGACAATCCCGGCGTGTTGGATGCTCGCGCCCCCAGAACGCGCCAATGACGCTGCCTGGCAGTCGGACGCTTTGCTGCTACTGGCATAGGACGATGGAGACCGCTGTTGCGCCGTTGTTTCTGGTTCGAAGTCTATCGGGACAGGGACCCCCCTTTTCCACGTCCGCCAGAGGATGGTGAGAGCGCACAAACAAGCCGGCGGAGCTGGAGGAGACAAGCGACTGGCGAAGAGACCGCATCTGAGATGGCTAGTATCTCGCTGCCTCGATCTCTGGTTGCTGGCGTAAGGCGGGGAGGAGAGCCACGACGAGCTGCCCCCTTTGGCCCGGCGTCGAACCATCTGCAGTAGCGCTGCGTCTTTCGTGCATTCGCTGCATCTCGCTATCCTGCCTGCCTGCCTGCCTGCCTGCCTGCATCGCACAAATGGGAGAGAAGAAGCGGAAGGTCGAGGCCTGCCTGATTGGCGGATTTATTCAACTTATACGACGCCTCCTTTTGACTTCTCTGCCGTTGGAGTGGTTGACTTCCACTCGATGAAACAAACGGCTGGCACATACTTACACTTCCACATACGGAGTAAGTAAGAGTATATACAGATACGCACAGTGAAGTCAGCGAGGGGAAAAAAGAAAGGAAAGAAAGAAACAATAATAACGACTGGCAAGGGGAGAAAAAAAAAAAAGACAAAAAATAAAACGAAGACGGCGTTTCAGATGTCTTTTTCTCTCAGATACTCCGTACGGATAGGAGAAAGGAGGAAGAGGCAAGCAGGCAAATTTGCCTCAGCTGCAAGGGGACGGCCAGATGAGAACACGACTGAGATCGTACGGACAAGAACGATCAGCACATGCTGAGCTCCCTCTCTCTACATCAAGGCAGCCAGACGGTGGGAATATACAGATACACGACCCTTGACAGGGCGTTTTTTTCTTACCACTCGCGGGAAAACTGCAGCAGCACCACCACCACCATCAGCAGAAGAAAAGAATGATATTAAAATAACAACAAGATAATTAACACCAAGATCATCGACCATCACAAAACATGGACCTTGGAACGGCTGCTGCTAGTGTGTATAAAAACTCGGGACAGGATATTATATTCACCATAACACCATAACGGAGGATTAACCGGGTACCGTCCACGGCCAATGAGAAATATTTTTCTCTGTTCTCTCCGGCCGCTCGACCCCTTGCCGTGGTACCTGGGAGAGTTACTCTTATGCTCCGTACGCAAAAAAGCAAAACGGGAAAGGAAAAAAGAGGGTATATAAAAAAAGAAAAGAAGCGCTGAGCTTGTTACTCTGTCCAAAAGGCAAAAAAGCAAAGAAGCAAAGAGGAAGAAGAAAAAGCAACGCTCAACTTTACAGTGGGAAGAAGAGGCCCTCCCATGGTTCCCGTTCCTGCAGGTGGGATCTGCTCTGTCCTGATAACTCCGCCCCAAAAAGCCAGTGGACAGTACTAAACACGACTAGAACGGGGAGAGGACGAGAGAGGGCTCCATTCTGCATATACGCCTTGAGCTTCTGTCTGTCAGGTCCTCCCTAATCTCTGGGTCTTGCTGCTCGGGGCTTTTCTACTTATTCATGGGCGTTTCCCGCCGCAACCGGGGGTAGGAAGAAGTACGTTTTTTTTGAGTCTCTCTCTCTCTCTTTTCTTTAACTACTATCTCTCCTCTCCCTTCTTTTACCTGGACCACCTCGGCTTCTCTTTTTCTTTTCTTCTTCTTCTGCTTCTGCTTCTGTCTATACTTCTAACTTCTAACCTGTCCTGCTCTGTTCCCGGTCCGGCCTGCTTTTTGATATTCATACATATCTTGCTCGTGGCCCAGCGTCAGGGATATTCTGTTCCATCCCGCCAGCCTGATATCAAGGAGCCACCGCCTATATACCGAACCGTCTATTCAATTCTTCGTCGTCTTATCTTATTCTTTTTTTATTTATTTTTTTTTCCGGTCCTTTTCCCAACGATAACTTCCCTGTCGAGGGTTGGCTTGTCGGTCTCTTTTTAACTTCTCACAGAGAGCCTACTTTTGGGTCGCTTGCTCATACACTGGTTGTTTGCGTCCCTCCAGAGCTCATATATTACATCTCACACTCCTCGCTCTCAAAAATTATATATATATACATATACATATATACATACACGCCCTATATATATACACAGCACTTCCGACCTGAGACGCTGGCTTCTTTTCGTCCCAGGCTACCGCTGCTAGAATTTGAGTGTGTCCGTGCCTTCTTGACCACGGCCTCAGGAACCGACTTGACGTCCTCGATTGCGTTTCAATTCGACTGCTGCTCGGCCATTGCTCTTCGTTGGCTCCTTTCCATGGTGGCTCGCTAGCCTGGCTCCCCTGAGGCATAATCCCGGCCCTGCCCAGGCAAGGCGAGCAAGCATTATACCACACAAGGAATTCCACCCCCAACAGGGTCAATCCCTCCAACACCATCGTTTTTATTTTCAATTGCTGCTATTATTTTCATTTTTCCCATACTCGACTTGACCGACCCCTGGTCCCTCGCGTGGGCGTATGTGGAGAGAAGCGACAGGAGGATAGGACGCAAGCCCACCCTTTTTTGGCCCTTCTCCCTCCCCCGTCTCCGATATATCGTCGTCCACTCGCCCTCCCTGGGAGTCTAACCTAATAAGAATATCCCCATTGCCTTTTTCTCTTCGTCTGTGTGGACCGAGGAAAGTCACCATGTCTTTTTTGGAACAGTATACATCCTCGCCCTCTCCCTCCATTCTCTCCCCATCCCAGCCCTCGTCTCGCCCCTCGACTTCCCAATGGTATCATGATCAGATCTTGCGGGAGCTACCATTTATATCAGGAGCCTCACGAAGTCGATCGGGCAGCCCTTCAAGGTCTCGAAACAACACTGGCACCCAGACTCCCAAGCGTCTGTCTGTACTTGGCCAGCGCTCTCGAAGCGACACTGCCAATTCCTCTAATTTATCCCCTGCCTCGTCTATGACATCGTCGAAACGATCCTCTCACGACGGCAGCAAGGGGGTATTCGATTTCGTCCTGCCGCTAGAAAAGGAAGAGAGCTCCAGCAAATCGTTCTTCTCCCGCGGTAATCGCATTCTCAGACGCCAGGGAAGCAAGTTTAGCCTCTTGGACACTCTCACTTTGGACGAGGAGGAAGAAATGTCTAGTGATCAGGTCTGGTACGGTGAGAAGGTGAAGCCAAGACGCGAGAAACCCGCTGTTCTTCGTCGTATCAATCGACAGAGGAATCCTACCAGCCGTATGTTCACACACCCTTCGTGAAAAAAAAAAGAACACAGAAAAGCCTCTTCTCACCTTCTGCTTTTGTCTCTTCTGTTGTTAACATATATCATCTTACAGATTCAAAGCTCAAAAGCAGCATCTCGGAGCCCTTCCACTTCCAACACATCACTCACACTAGCCGTGGCCAGTTACCACCAATTGCTCACACTCATCCTCATGATCTCGCTACTGAATTCTCAATCATCCGCGCCTCTCAACGACCAAACTCTGAGCTTAAGGGAATACATGCTCAGAACCTCTCATGTCGGCCATACACAGCCGAGGAGGAGTCAGACTGGACTCTTGACACCCTCGCCCCCGATGCTCCATCTCTCTTTACTCGCAGTCCTCCGGGATCGCCGAGAGCCACGAGGACGACAGTCACCTCACCAGAACTCCGACAGCTGAGAGCACCTCGCTCAGTCGAAAATTTCTCTCGACCGGTTTCCAGAATTGTACGACAGCCATTCTCACCTCCCATGATACCACCGCCTCGGAGATCGTCAAGGATGGCAATGAGTCCCAAATCTGGCGGTCAAAGAACCGACCCGTCGGAGGAGCTTATGGGGCTGAATGGGTTGTCCTTATCTCCAGTGGAGGATGGGCCGATTAACGCTGTCGTTGGGTATGCTGTGTCGCCGCCGGAGCAAGGCCCTGTCGCAGAACCGATCGAAGAGATAGGACGTGCATTTAGCCCTGACGAAAATAACGCTCCCTCCACTAACATCTCTCCGCTCGTCCAGCCCAGTGGAGTCAACGAACGTGATGAACCACAGAGCAACCATGTCATAGCTTTCGACCCAGCTCCATATAACGCGCATATGGAACCTGAGCTTGTCGAGATACCCTCTGAGCTCAAGAAACCAGCTCTACACCTGAGCCCACTCAAAGAAACCCGATTTGAATACGAAGATTTGCATTCTCCCATCCTTCCATCCGAGCAACCACGCAAGCTATTACCACCTGTCGAGCCAAAGAGTCCCGCTGGAACTGTTGGGATGCATGTCTCTAACGATTCCTGGGAAGCCGATATCGACTACTGCTATGAGCATGCCGCCGAATCCAACTCGAATTTCGACTGGAACCGTGAATCGGCTGAGGAGAGTCGAGACCGGGAATGCTCGCATCTCGGAAAGAGCGAAACCTCGGGTTGTTTCAAGTCCAACACCAGTTCGTTTTATCTCCACCCCTTGGACACAACCACTTCCGGCCAGACCACGCCAGAGCTGCAGCCATCGTCCGGAATCTCGGCTTCAACGAGAGCTGAAAGTGATGCTGCTAGCCCAGCTATTTTTAATCACTCCTTCGGAACGTTTCCGTCCGCCGCTGAGTCGATGGACAAGAAGCCCAAGACGACCGAAATCCAAGTGTTGGAGACTCATTTCGAGGACGTGTCACATGACTCTGTTTACACTCACGTGATATCTGACATCAACGAAGACGACGAGTATCACATCGACGAGCCAGCGTACACTCGCACCGGCTCCTCTCCTCTTAGCAAGTGCAACTCTCAAGAGAGCATGATGTTGTCTCGCGCTGCCTCCATCGTCCGGAAACACCGCTCTTCCACCTCGACCAACAGCGTTCCAGACCTCATCCACAGCCCCAACTGCAGCCGCGAGATGGTCGATCGTGAGGCCCCAACTAGCCCACTGGCTGAGAGACCAGCACTGCCTACCTATTCTCGACCTCTTCCAATTGGCCGCGAAGGAATGCCCCGGATGCCATTTGCTTCCTTCTCGGGCATCGAATCTACCTCCAACCCTTCCGTCTCGATGCATGACCGCTCCAAGTCCGCATCTGTACTCGACTCTGCCGACTGTTCTCTCTCCAGAACTAGCCAGGTGAACCGGAAACGCGCTTCAACTTTGAGCCGTGGGGTTCGCAAGAACCGACCGTCATACTCACTATTCCCTGTTACCGGGCCAGCTACCTCCCCCAAGGTTAGCTGAGCACCTCGTACATAAAATGTACATCCTTTTCTATACCCCATTCAACCCCCACCTCTCGTTATCGACGTCCGTTTCTTATCTCTTTCCTTGATCTATTCGACGACCTTTATGATCATGCATTTAAGTGCTGGTAACACATCTCCTCTGCCAATTTCCTTATATTCAAACCATTTTTTCACCCATAACGATCAAGTCTTGCAGGCACATGATTTACATTCTAATTATCCCCTTCCGGCCCAATGGGCTGGTGCTTTACATGATTCCGTTTACCTGTTACACCACCATTCTTTTACCTGTTGAGCATGCGAGCAAAATATTTTATTTGTACCAAATTTTCCTTTTAGTCGAGCATCTTGCAGCACTCCAACTTTTGTCTTCTGCTACCGCTTTCTTTGCTTTCGTTACTGGGGGGATCTATAATAGACTACGGACGGTGTGCAAAAAATTTGCCTTTCATCTCCTGTTTTGGTTTGTCTCAGCCCATCGTTTGTTAATTCTTTTCATTGTTATATGATTTTGGGGAATGGGGTTATTATTCGGCTGGCATCTAAGGGTGTGAGCATTCGCATGGCCGTCGGTGTGAACGGTGTGGTGGAATTATTGCGAGCTATTATTTGGAGTCCGTCTCTCTTTCGCTAATTGATTAATTTATTCATATTATGTACTCTTTGCTTCTGTATTTCTTCGGCCGGCTAATGCCTACCTCCAACTACCTCCATATCATACAAACTAGGATGTAGAAAAACACAGGAGGTTGGACAAACAACACAAACTCTACCAAAGTCATTATTTTATTTTTGTGCACAACTTTAAAGCTTAAAAAGGAACTCTAAAATATGACCAATAACTTTAAACTAACTACTCGCATATACTATTCTCCGTGTTCACGTGATACCCAAAAGATAACGCCGTCATAGGGTAAACGAGTTCTTTCATGAAGCCTCATGCATGGAGTTAAGCTCACTGCAAATTACTTTGATGACATCGATGCAAGTAACCGGCGGCTTGTGACAGCGCTCTGAAGATATTAGCCGCAGCCATGGCTTCACCCTCGTCACAAGCAGTTGCGAAACGGTCGTCCGATACTCAGCTTATGCCGCCTCCTCCACCTGCCAAACGAATAAAACGACCGCCCGTAGCCCTGGACGAAGATGACTACACCGATGCCCTTTCCCATATTGTCGCCCGAGACTTCTTCCCTGGGCTGCTCGAAACCCAAGCTCAGCAAGATTACCTCGATGCCCTTGAGTCCAAGGATAAAGAATGGATTGCCACAGCAGGAAGGAAGATGGCGCAGTTAATGACGCCAGGTTCGCAGAGAAGATATGCCGGGACATCCATGACACCGCAGCGCGGAAGACCTCCTAGCGTGTCGAATATGGATACTCCCCACAGGACTCCTGCCATGGACAAGAATACGCCGAGAGGCTGGAAAGGAGATACCCCGATGTCGTGTGCGACTCCCGGTAGCATGGCCTCGGTTGCAACAAGCTCAGCCGGGCACGGGATCTCATCCAAGATTCGAAATATGGGACTAGGGGCCTTTCAACAAAAATATACCAGCGAAGATAATGAGTCTTTCAACAAACTACTAGATAAACAGAATGAAAAGAAGAGAGAGAAATACGCATGGCTATGGAGCGGGAATAAGATACCCTCTGCTAGAGAGCTAGTGCACAAAAAGCGGGAAGCTAAAAGACTGGAAGCGCAGGCCGCGCCAGACGGAAGCAAGGAGAAACAACTTATGAAATTATCAGACAACAAGTCTACGGCGGATGACCGACCAGCGAGACCAGATGGATGGAAATCGAAACCCGAGAACTCCCTGATGTTCATCCCTTCGTCGGTAGAAGACGACATGGAAACAGTTCAGCAGAAACAAGAGTCTACCTCTCGAATGGGGGAGAAACAAGTCCTCTATCACAACACCCGCCTCAGGCCGCATGTTGAAAATAGTGATGGGGAACAATACTCGACTGTTCCGCCTTCACCTTCCTTATCTGCAGTCCGTGACGCAATAGCTGGAAGGCCTCGACCAACCGACTCGGAACCGGGGTATACTGGCGGTGAAACTCCTCGTGTCAACGGATACGCGTTTGTTGACGAAGATGAACCTGACCCTCAGCCACACTCGGCGCCACAAGCTGACGAGACTGAAGAGGCATATCATCTCAAGCTCCTTGAGAGCCAGTTGTCTGACTCGACGCCAAACCCGTTCAAGCTCAAAGAAAGTGGCAAGCGAGAACTGCTGCTTCATCGTATGGTGGATCGTGTGGCGAAGAATAATAGAAGAGAGAAGGCGATCAAAGAGACGAAGACCCCTGTTCCAATGTTCCCAAGCAGCCCCATGATCGCTTTTGGTAAATCGGGCGATAGATCGTCGATTTCTAAAACTCCAGCGATGAGCCGAGCGGCCCTTACCCCTGCTGCCCAGAGGCTCTGGGCTCAGGTAGGTAATAGCACTCCGAAAAGAGCTGTGATGTCAAGTTCAACGAGTGGAAAGAATATGTGGACACCAACCCCTAGGAGAGCTAAGTAGTGATGGACTGGTTATCCCGTCCCAACAGCGAACCCCTTGTAAATATTACGATCACTCTATCTATAGATTCACGAGCTAGCGAACACGATAAATACTAAATCTTTCTATTACCTAACTTATTGAGTCATAGCCTTGGAGAATTATCATCCAACTGAACAAATGTATAACAGAACGCCTGACACCTTGCTTCCATATGACACCAAAGACTCAAAACCCATGCCTTCCCAGAAAGCTTTCCAAATATTCGCAAAGATCCTGGCCCTGACGCTGTGCCGAGAATCCTTTCTCTAACATGAATCTGTTAATTTTTTTTTTTTCTTCGGATGGTTGAGATAACTTGGATCTCGTGGGGTCGATGTGCAGTATATACTATATAGCCTTGTTGTCAGGAATAAGGTCATATAAATGGATGAACAAAGAAATGAAACTGGGTATTCCCTGTCCTGTGTATTGCAAATTTTTGAGCTCCGTATGTTTCTCTCATAACGAGGGTCATAACGTGGCAGTACTTGAACCGTCCCGTGCTTTTTCCTCGGTTATCAGCATTGACCTGCAGTTATCTTGCCAGATACGCCCTTAATCTATTTCACTGCATGATTTGAATATAGACCAGACGCCGGTTTTGAGGCCCAAGCGAATCAATTGTTTCATTTTTATAGGCGATGCTCAGTCACTTCGCTTGGAACTGTTTTGAGACGTGGGTGGCGATTAGTTACCCGATCACTTTCCGTTCTGATCGGTTGTTTCAGATCAGTTCCAATGTGAAAATCCCCAGACGAGTCCCCAAAACACAAGTGTAAAGGAAAAAATAAACTTCATTCCATCCACGGACTTCCATCCCGAATTCAAAAAATACGCGGCCCCGAGGTAGCTGCAGGTAATATCTCCGTTGGCACTTCGCTGCCCATAAGAATAGTTTAGCCACTGGCCTGTGGGACATCCGAATCCAAATGACGCAGGGCAGCTTCGAACTAATGAATGACATAGGTCCTGGCAAGGAAGGACTTCCTTATACGGCCCTGGTTTAATTTTGATGTCGATAAGTGGGTTTCGAGAAGAATTGGTTAAAACGTTCAAGCGGCCTGAGTAGTCATCTGGTAGCATGGTGCCATTGAGAAATTGTTGGCCAGTATTTCTCGGACGGAGGAATGGAAGGTCACTGGAAAAGTCTTGACATCTGGGTATAGTGACTGCGCAAAGCCATTGCTTATAGGCACCTGCGCACTGAGAGCAGTTCGTTGCAAGGGAATACTGCTCTGTTGCGGGAGCATTGCAGGATACCTGCTTAAGAGAATAGCTGAAATTTTGGTATAATTGCTCCGCTTGTGTGTCATATATCTCGCTAAGCTGAGAAACCTTGAGTTCCGGACTGGATGGGACTGCATAGGCAACTTCGGAGCAGAATTTTAGATTATATATTATAGCGCAATTGTTTTCTTATAAAATTCCATATTAGTCAGTATTGGCTTGGTAGATTAATGGGTATGATTTTAGCTTACCTCTTTTTGTTGTGAAATTCATTGCTTTCCACACTTTTCCTCCGCCCCCTACAACCTTGTTTCCATAAGCAGTTGAATTTCCTTCCATGGCTAAGAATCCATAGTAAACAGAGCTGCTATTGAGGCCCTTAGCATAAATCTGTTGCTTGGGCTTATGGTCTATACCACGAGCAGTCATGCCAACATCTAGGCTTTTCTGTTTCTTGCTTATCTGTGCATTATTCTGCAGACCGCAGTACGAGTGCTGAAGACCCAAAATAGCTGAATCGTTCATATTATGAGCAAATAACGTAAAAGGAGGTGGATCGAGGGCCAGCCACTTTTTATATATTTCCGACTCTGGTGGTTCACGTGTGGTATCATTTGTTTGTAAAAGAGCTGCATTGTTATCACCGTCCACAAAATAGAGGAAAGAACTGCTATTATCGAGACCATGGAACGGGGCGTCGATCGAGGCTGCGATTTCGTAATTATATATTCCAGAGTACCGGGTGCTATTTGGAGCGGCAACGGCGATGTATACATCTTCATCTGCATCGGGATTTACAGCAACGTAGCCTCCATCAAAGGGTTTATGGGTAACAGCAGAGTTGTCCTTGTACTGTGGACCAGGCCTATCGAACGTTTTGCTCGTAGACACATACATTTCCAGTTGAGGCGGTCCAGCGTCTTTGGCGGCACGGGTAACGTTGAGCTCTGGCTGAAGACAAGTATTTGCAGTGATATGTACGGAAACAGAACGACGAGATAATTTTGTGCCCCGGACGTCCAATTTGAATACATTATCCGAATCTTCCGAGTCCTTGGAGCCTCCAGAGTTGCTACCCGGATCTGTCGTGCCTCCATCCAGAATGACGCTTATATCTGACGGCAAGCCCGGTGTAGGTGGGGACTTGGGGCCATGCACCGCCTCCTTGGGGAATACCCAATACTGTACTTCCCCAATCTTTATATTCTTCAACTTAGCAACATTGTTTGCCAGGGCCTCTGTTCCTGGAGCCGCCCTCCGCTCAATATCTGCGCCATCCTCAGTGTCCAGTCTATTCTCTCCTTGTATAGAAACATGATCCCACTGTACGGAAATCTGCTCTTGGGTATCTGTAAATGTCAAATCCGGAGGGCCATGCCTTTCTATTATCAGAGCATCGACGTCTGTTGCGTAGGCGAGGTGTGGGTTGGAGAGAGCAAAGTAGAGTATTATAAGGAGGATGGTGGCAGCGAGGGAGGCGGCAAAGCGAGATTGGAGAGGAGTGAGCTTCGGCCAAGGCATCGGCGCGCCGGTATGAACGTATCGCTTGCTAAATGAATGGGGGGAGAGAGGGCCGGTGGTTCCTTTGAATGTAGTTGACCGTTTTATTGGCACCTATTACCGTGAAAATAAGGCGAAATTGACCATCGATGCTGCAGAATAATCCAGGCTCGTGCAAACGGATGAATAGTAGTGAAAGGGCAAGGTCTTCGCCTGACGGTTTTTCATTATATTATCGTCTCTCCGGTCGTTGTCCTTGTTCAAGATCGATGTAAACTGTCCAACGTCCTATTCCGTTAAGGCTTAAAGACGTTGCCAGCATACATAACTTCCAAGGAACTGCGGGATTATGTAATAACCCACCCCCGTGGAGCTAGAAAACCTTGTGATATCAAAAAAAGCCGACGAAAGAATCATAAGAGGGCCATGGATTATATACGGATTAATGGTAATATTACAACGATAAAGACTTTTAGGGTACCAGAAAGGATTAAACAAGATGCCAAATCTCCATGAGTTATCGAAAATCCAGAGTAAAACAATTACAACCAAATATCAACAAGAAACTGCAAGTATCAACAACAGAAGCGTAAGACAGAACTGGGCCAAAGCATTAGTAAAAATCATTATTGATGTTTTAGTTTCGCAGGCAAGCCCACTGTTACTGTATTGGCGTGCGTCCAGGCGGCCGTCAAGAAAAAAGAAGAGAAGGGCCGTAGAATCAACAACGGTGGGCGCTAAGCAGTGCATTTTCTTTACAGCAGCTTATATCGACGGGCAAAGGTCAAGCTCACAATGGAGATCAGAACAATGACCCCGACGATACCGAAGAACCAGTACAGGTCATCGCCGCCTTGGCCGGGAACATGCACGTTCATGCCGAAAAGACCACAGATCAAGTTCATTGGAACGAGGATACTGGCCAGGAAGGTAATCTTGCTAAGCACCTCATTAACCCTGTTGCCCACCATGATGTTTGTCACGTTGACCTGGGCAAGGTAGTTTCCGTGAGAACGACTGAGCATCTTCTCAAAGTGGCCCAAACTGGACATCATGGTAACAACGTGATCTTGAATATCGCCAAGGTAAAGTCCGATATCGCCGCGAGGTGTGACAGAGTATTGCTCGTTGCAACGCTTGGCGAATCCCTTTATAACGTCGGCTTTGCCACCTAGAAGGCGCATGAGACTCATGACTTTCTTGCGTAAACCGCCAATTTTTGGGAGGAACAGGTTGAAGTCTTCGATTCGGGCAACGTAGACATGGTCTTCAATGGCTTCAGATTCAACCTCGATTTCGCGAATGACAGGGCCAAAGCTATCAACAATATCGTCACTGTTGCGCAGCAGTTAGATAAAAAGCAGGTAATAAACAAAGAAGATCACCAGAAACTTACATCATGGCGTAGCAGATCCAATCACTGCTAAGAGAGACATATTCACGCAGTTTGCCGATGCGCTTTCTCACATTTGCCGCGTGCGGGTTATCAGTAAAGCTGAAAGAGATAACACCCTCCCGGAACACCACCATGTATAGATTGACAGGTTCTAGATAGTCTTCACTAGTTTTATCCACCTGGTAAAAAGTGCGGAAACAAACAAAGTAATATTGACGGAACAGTTCAACCTTTTCACGGGCTTCCTGAGTCATGATATCCTCTGCAGTCAGAGGATGGATAGAAAAAGCGCGAGAAATAGCGCCCATCTCATCACTGGTTGGATTGACAACATCAAGCCACCAGACACCTCCATCGGGGCCCAGCTGGAAGAGATCCCGGAAAGAGTCTCCCGGAAGTACAAGGTCTCCGATTGAGGCTGCATGGACGGTGCTTTCAAACTCAGAGGAAAAGAAGCTGAAGCGTTGTGGGCTATTGATATTCTTCATGGCCGCAAGACCAGTCTTTTCATCCTCGGGTTCGTCTGAGCCGGAATCCTTGGCACTATCCGCGGGTAGATGGACAGTAGTATTTGGCTTCTCCAGGTCACATGGAGTCATCACAATTTCAGGGACATCGACATTACTGTTTCCCTTTTGAATGCCCGTGAAGTTGAGAGTTTGCCTGCTCTGGGCGCTGATGCTATGCTTGCGCTGAACTCCATTCTGTGCTGATAGATTACCTGCTCTAGCCTTGCAAATAGCAACGAATTCCTCGAGCTCTTCATAATCGATTATTGGCGAGCGACCTGTATCCTCGAATGGTGGAGGAGGGAAGCATACATCTGCCTCCTCTGTTGGGTTGACGCGGACGTCCACGCTGCCAGGATGAACCACACTAGCATTGCTGAAAGCTGGTTTGTGGTGATGAGAAGTGGCAGATATGGTGCGATGAAGGTTGAGTTCACGCTCTCCAGGCATTTGGCTCTCCATTGTGTTTGCTCGTTCACGTCGACGAGGCTCGGCAAAGGCCTCAACCGAGTTTGGGGGAGAGGTCGAGACAGAGGTGTGCGAAGATGTCACTGAGGGCCTGCGGGCATCGTTAGGCCCCAGACGAGGTCCCATAGGGTTCACAGAAACCCTCCTAACCCCAAGTCTGCCTAGGTCTTCCTCCTCATCATCATCGATAACGGCATGCTCAAAGTCTCTGCATATTGGGGCCCTTTCTTGCATTGTGTTGCCGTTAACCGGTAGTAGAAGCTCTGGCCGGTCACGGCCCTCGACAGAGCCTCGTGCGGCTGGATTCTCCATGATGTCTGCTCTGGGAAGACTCTCGGCCTGGAACCGGTGGTCGTCCAACTCTGGGGCGGGCGTGGGGAACCTGGTCTCACCCTTGTCCGACTTTGGTGAATCACTCATTGTGTTCTTATCCCTTTTTTATCTTTGTTGTATTTGGCTCTTTTTTTTTTAGATCGATTTTTCTAGATTTCCTTCTCTTGTGTTCTTAAAAGCTGTCCAATTGTGAGAAGTACTGTAGGGTATGCGTAGTCTTCGTGGAGCGAACGCGCAGGGTAACGCTCACTCTGCAGTTTGGAACAACAATGTGAGTATTTTATGTATTTATTTTTCCTTTGATAAGCTCAAACCAAATGAAGAAACCCCCTTCTCTTCAGCGAGAAAACGGCCACTCTTGTTTAGTTGGATAGTCCGGTCCAGCCTAGCCCTCGAAAAAGGGCTGGCTGCGTGTGATCAACGTGTATTGCTTCGCGTATTGCCATATATTTGCGGGAGTCAAGTTATGGAGGTCGGATGTCTCCCCCGACAAAGACCCGGAACTTGGGGCCCAGGAGAGGGTGGAGGAAGGAGTTCTGAGTGTAGTTAAGCCCCGCCAACTTGCCGGAGTTTTCAGAATGGGAGCGTCGAGGCTCCAGAGTCGCTGGGTAGGAAGAGTACGGCGGGAAGAGACTGCGTCCGGCTGCTGGTCTTCCTGCACTTGTCACTCACTGTCTCGAGTAACAAGATAAGAGAAAAACAGTCAAAAAAAAAAGCACCCCTCGACGACGATCACTAGCTATCTGTCCGCGAGATCCGTGCTCTGAGCTGCACTGGCTAGCTGCGACAATGACAGACTTGATTTCGAAGCTGCGTTGGTGCTGAGACGGCGGTTGTTGGTCGTTGGTGGTGGGAGTTGAGGTTGCTGCTGCAAGGTCTGCACTGTGGCGGTCGGCAAAAAAGGACGAAAAGAAAAGGGAAAAAGCGAGAGAAAAAGAAGAAAAAATAAAAAAAAAAAAAAAAAAACAGAAGCAAAGCTGGCTTATCTAATGCCGAGAATATGCTGAGTCAGCAGGAATACCAGCAAAAAGTCAATACGCTAAGCCGAGAAAGGGATGGTGTGGCTTGGCATTGTTGACACTTTCCGCCACTAAAAAGCAAGATAAAAACCGCAGGTTGAAAAAGACGAAGAAAGACGAAGACGAAGAAGAAAGACGAAGAAGACAGGATGACTGGACGAAAGGACGCTCGCAGGACGGCTCGCGGAAGCCGGAGACGGCCAGATGGTCGCTGCCGGAAGGGAAATGCTCGGTCCGGGTGCTACGGGAGATGCAGGTGGATGTGGGAGCCCTGGCCGCGTCCTTGGCGCTGGTTGTCTAGTTATGATGTGGCTGATGATATAAAACTCCAGCCCCGGTGACCCAGCTTTCTTCTTCGTTTCGGATTTCCGTCTTCGTCCTTATATCTTTTATCGCCTGTGCTTAATCCGATTCGATAGCCGAGCCTCTTTGTGGTCCGTTTAGCCATTTTTTGATAGTCGCCGTGCTACCTCTTCGGTGACGAGCTGCATGTCAGCTGTACACAATGGAACGCCTGTGAGCCTGTACTCCCGTTGGTCACCGCCAAGTTGCTACCCAAGGCGTCCTCGCCAGGGCCGCTTTTGATCTCGGCTCTTCTCCGTTCTATTAGTTGTTTATTTTTTCGGCTTGTCAAAACATGGTCGTGGAACAACATCTTGAGCAACGACCAAAACCGAAGTTGTCATTCGTTTTTTTTGTTTTTGTTTTTTCTTTTATAGCTAACAAGAAAGTTCGAGCGGCGAGCTACGCTTACTACTAGATATTAGTTATTTAATTAGTAAATAATATCTAGTAGTAAATACTTAATTATATATAGAAATACTTATAATATTAAATAATTAAAAGCTTAAAATTTTATTTTATTAAACCTAATGATTATAAATATAAAATTAATACCTTATAGCGAGTAGTAGTAGAAGTATTTTATAGTTATTTAATTACTATAATAGAGTATTATATATTAATAATATAGACTTTAAGGGTATTAATATATAACTATATTATTAATAGTATAATATTTTATAAGTATAGATCTTTTATATTAGTATTAATTTAAGAAGTATTTTCTCTAAATACTTTTTTTCTTTTTCTTATATATAGATTTCTCTTATTTTAAAAAAGCTCTTTATTAGGTATCTAGTAATTAATATTAGATATCTAATAATTAAACCTTTTTTTAATATTTAATTTTTATTATAGATTTTATTTAGAGGTGAATAATTTTATTATTCTAAATATTTATTCTTAAATTATATTATTTAACTTATCTACTTAAACTTCTTTATAATATAACTTTTACCTTTACTTTTTATATTATTATCTAAATAAGGTAACTTATTAATATATAAATTAGTTAAAGTAGTAGCTATAGTATTATTATTATTATTCTCTAAAGAATTATTTAAATTATTTAAGTTTAAACTAGAGGAGTTTTCTAATAAATCTAAATTTACTACTATATTTTTGGACTATATAGAGGAAATATCCTAATTTTTAAATTTTTTAGTAAAAGAAAAAGTTATTTTAGAAGTTTATAATATTAAATCTAAGCTTAATTTTAAGAAATTAGAGTAAGTTTTTTTATTAATAAGGATTTTAGTAGTTTCCTCTGGAATTTATTCTATTATTATATTATTATTAGAAATAAAGAAGAAAGGGATAATAATTAATAGTCTAGATTTAGTACTTTTAGTATATAATCTCTTAATTAATATTATAAAAATATTAATCTAATAAAAGTATTTAAGTTCTTTATAATAAGATAGAGCTTTAGCTATATATTTATTTACTAAAGAATAAGATAAATACTTATATTAGTATACTAGCCCTAAATTTAGATATTATTTTAGAAATAATAACTACTTAAGCTTCTAGTAGATAGCTTAGTTAAAATAAATTAATAATAAGAGACTAGTAACCTCTATATTTATAGAAACTAATAGTTTAATTATTAATAAAAATTAAATAAAATACTTAAAATAGATAAAGAACTTTCTAATAAGGGTTACTAAATATGGTATAGTAAATATTAAATTTAATAAAATTCTATATTTTGAAAATTAAATTAAATAATAAATAATAATAAATTTTAAATTAAATAATGAAAATTCGATATTTAGTAAATTTTAATAAAATTATAATTATTATATTAATAAAAATTATATATAGATTAATTATTCTAATTAATATATTAGTATATATTTTATTATTTAGATTTTTAAGCTAAATATATAAAGATTTAATTTAAAAAATTAGAACTAATTGATTTTTCTAATATTTTATAAAAAGTTAATTATAGCCTTTAATAAAGTAATTATTAGTAAAAAAATTATTTATAATATTATGAAATTTTATAATTATTAGTATCTTTTTTATATAAATAATATAATTACTAGCTAGAAAATTATAAAATATATTTAATAATATTTAGAAAATTTAATTTTAACTACTAAATCAAGGGGACTAATAAATTATAGCGAAGAGAGTAATAATAAAGTAAATAATCTAAATAATAATTAAGATAAATATATTAATTAGAAGGTAGTTAAGGTAAAACAATCTTTAAAAGTAAATAGAATAATTAGATTATAGATTAATTAAAATATAATATTAAACTAGTAAAATTAATAAAAGTAGAGAAGAAGTATCCAACTCTAAAAGAGTAAGATAAATATATTTAAGTACCTTCTAATATATAATATTTTA
>NW_003315529.1:0-22784 GCF_000151505.1 Trichophyton verrucosum HKI 0517
CAGGAAATGTCCGGTTACTGTATAATGTCTTATTGCCCATACTTACTCATGCCCCCAACAGAGAGTCAATTACTCACTTTTTACTTTTTTGCTTCTTCCTATTGTTGGTTCCCATTTTGTTTGAAGCAAGAGACACATACCCTTATATTTAATGTATGAACTATTACTTAACTTTAATTGTCAAGAGGAATGAAGGCACCATCGAGTGTCATGGCTTCGTCAATGTCAATATTCCGACACACGACAGGCCATATACAAAGATGTCAGTCCGTGATTGACTTGCGAGATCATCAATTGACCACGGTAATCAACTAGCTCACTGTCCGACTCTTATAATTCACTAACACCAAATTAGTCAACGACAAGCTGCTCTAATTGTTAATAGCCCCGAACTTTTGATGGCGTACAATGGCCTTCAGCTGTCTCACTGGGAATGGCTGTACCCAAGCCAACTTATATAGCCGACTTATATAAGGAATTCTGCTCATCCCTACTCTCGATATTCACAACGAGGATGAGACATGCGTTGCAATATCCCAATTGAGGCAGCGGTGAATAATGAACATGCCCACGCCTATATGTGGTCCTTCTCCAATACGACATGGGTCTGACACCACTTCGTTCCCTCTTATTCCCGAGAACTGGAATATTTGGATCCAATATGTTTCAAAACACCGGTTGCGTTTGTCGACCCCAGCGTTCCCATGGTCAAGAGGTTCGGGCACTGAACCCTTCAGTGCCAATTCCCCGCCTCTCCCTAGGCCGCGGCATTGCCTGCTTCGACAATGAAATGAGAAGAATCCGGCCTTTCCGCAGGGTCATGCAAGCTCATGGTTATTAATAATAGTAACCTCGAAACGGCATGAAAGCTATCCTTGACATTGATCGGACAAGCATTTGAAGAGGATCTAAGAGCTATTGCTAAGCCACGGGTGATATTGATTTCTTCAAGTATCCTAGGTTATTAAGATAACCCAGATGGCATATTAAGCCAATTTGGCAACATAATGAAAATGCGACTTGCCTCCTCGCAATTTATTCAATATACTGCCGCAACTAACAACGAGTAGCACATTTGGTCTGGAAACAAGATACGCAATTTTATACCAATACCAATTCCCAGATATTGCTCGGCTTTAATGCCCAGAAGCCGCGGTTTCATCTAGAAGCAGCATCTGTTTCTCACTCCATGAGTGAGTTAAAATACCGAGATGTATATTTTATTAGGTCAATTCACTCGGATCTATAGCATTATGTTTGGAAGTTGTCCATTGGCGCGACGCTGCAGTTAGGACAGCTGCTGCGTGGATCATACGCTAGTGAAGTAACTAGCGTAGAATCAATAAATTGGCTTGGGCTCGAGCCAAATACCTAGGGTTACTGATAGTGCCTGGTGGATTTCCCTGAAGTCTCAGGCGTCTAAATGCTTACGATATCTGCTCAGAACTAAGCAGTTGTAGGCCAAGGATGCTAGGGTCAGCCTCCTAGCATGCTTTTCTAGCTGCTTGCCGCTTATGAATATTGGGGAAATTATGAAAACTGGGTCTACGAGCTTCAGATGATAACTAGAATGAGGAACCCCGCAGTTGGCGATGCTGTGAAGAACTCTGCCAACATGTTGACCACTGGGGGCAGCCTCAGAGAGTTATTGGGAGAAAGTGTATGACACAACGGCTGGTAAACAGGGGGAAGATCTGGGGAAAGAAACTACTCATGGTTGGGATTCCATTATTCATGGTGACATTTGAATGATTGCTAGCTATCTACGGGAATATCTCTGTGTAGCGCGGCTAACAACTAGTCAACTTCGCATTATTCTCAAGATGCCAGTGGAATATAGTCTCGAGGCCGAGGGTGTTGGCACGCGAGCTAGCGGCCAATTCAGCGCCTTGATTTAACGTTAGCTTGACATTTATATGTATGTTGTACGCTCAGGGAGGCAGTCATCTGCTGCTGCCACCAGTGGTTGGCTGTCTAGTTAATCAGTTAGGCCATCAATTTGTCTATTCTATGAGCCGTGGTGTATCGTTGGATCTGCTACAGGGATCAAATTAAACAAGAATGAACCATAATGTCCAGTGCTAACTATGGGTTATCTTGTTAGTGGCCGAGTAGAGACTTCGCCCTGCGACAGTTTATAAATCAAACCCAGGATCCTCCAACCCCAATACTCTATGCTTTGCGCATCATATATGGATAAAAATGGAAACCCATCAATAAGATACATATACCGTACTGCCCACTTTATCCCATCTATATGTTATCATTGGTTTGTTCTATCTGTAACTGCACACATAAAAGCACATTGCCCATCTTTTTATAATATATTTAGGTTCTTTTGCCCCGTAGGCCAGCAACCAGAAGTTGTCTTTTGTTTAATGACGAGGATGCTCCTGTCGCCAAAAGCTCGGTCCACAGCCCGCGGCTCAAGAGTGGGGCCGGATCCACAAGCCGAGAGCCAATAGTTACCGCCGGCTATTGTATCATACCCGCTATTTGGTTGTTCATAAGACAGAGGATATGCCGGTGTAGTAGGGATTAAAGAGGTAGTACAGAGATGAGCTTGATATCGCGGACGCAGGCACTCATGTTTTATTGGATTTAAGCAATTCGCCCTTGCTGGAGAGAAATCTCAACCTAGGTAGCTGATAAAGGCATTAAATTGACTCGACTGAGTGTAGATTCTACTACTTTGTGGACTATGCCAATTAGTTCTTCCTATCTCGCTGATTACGCCTCGGTACGTCTCTGGATTGCACATATAATATACTACAGCTGTCTCTATTGCTCTAGTGTGTCGTTTCGCTTTATATTCAAAGACTAGTCTGTTGTAAGTACGGAGTATTTTTCGGTCATAATTAAGTATTGAATCTTTATGTCCTGGCGTATCCTTGGGTTCGGGTTTACCATCGTAACTACATTATACTTGGTATCCGATGTGTTAGACTGCTAGGTCTCATATTTAGACCTCTAAGTTAGCTTAATCCGCAGCCCATATGAAGCAAGTGAGAAAGGTACTTGAAGGAAATGTGTCAGAGAAACATCGCATTTGCATTCGTACACACCCACTGTACGCTAGTTACCGCGAGTTTAAAAATATATACTTCTGCCATGTAGTATCCTGCATGCCCATGAGGCTGGACCCAGGAATTCTGTTTGTAATTCCAGTATAGAGTACTTGCAGTGTACTCCATAAGTCGACGTAGTATCCGTAATCGGATCTCAGTTCAGACTCTTGCTCTGTGTTAACTCCTGTTCACTTAGAAAGCTGCAGCCATCCTTTGCGAAGAAACATTCCATAACTAATCAGTAAATTGGTGTAGATCTCCTTTTGTGTGATGTATCATACTCACTCGCCACCCGAGAATTATCTCTTCAGCCCAAGATGAAATACATACTGCTAGTAGGGCTGTGCCCATCCGATATGTTTGGCTACTCTGTGTCTCACAGCCCAATGCCTGTTACCAAGTACTTTTCTGGTAGATGCGTGGGGGGGGTAAAGTTAGCAACTCGTGCTCTACCCGGTTGATTCTCACAAACTGCTGTCTACTATTAATATAGAGTTGTCCTTGTCAGCTTGTGAAGAATATTCGAATACCCCGTAAGGAGTACGGAGTACTTCGTAGTATGGTCACTAGTTCAGTTCTTAGAGTGCTCTGTTGCTGCTCTGCAGACTCGAGAAGCCTCTCTCGATCAAGATCCCTAGTAAAAGGTCTGCCCCCTAGGACATAGCTCTAGGACATAGCATCGAACTATTTTCAGTTTCTTGGGAAGCAATGGTATAAAGATGCGTCAAGGACAGATATCGGTATGAGTGTTAACTACAGTTCGACAACAAAGGCATTAAATGCTTGACTTTCCCTGATATATAGTATATATATATTACGACAGCAAGTTCGACACGAAAGCCGCTGCGACGGTCCCGGTGGCTATCCCGTGGGGCGAAAAAGAATCCTCGTCGACGCCCTTTGATCCACACACACCCCGGCAGGCTCTCCAGCTTGTTCTCGTCGGCTTAGCTCTCACAACACGACAACAGTATCCGTACGGAATACGATAACTATTTTATCATCCTCGACGACACAAAGAGAATCATGCAAACGAAGTGGTGGTATAACAGCCATCCTATATCTTGATTTCAGCTTCGCAACTCGTGGAACGAGGCACAGACTGTCCACGCAGGGAGTTACACTACTGAGCAGGCGCTGTTCGACTCGAAGGGACGGATCAACCAGCTCTTTATCCTATTGCGGGACCCTGTATGTCTGACAAGTTGCTCCTCGAGCAGCTGGGATTGAATTTCTCGACCCTGAAAATTAGGAACCGGCAGGATGGCTTGAGATCAACGGCAATATCATCTTAGTGGCTGCATGGAGCTAAAAAGCCACACGCATATGTGACGGCTCAACCATGGAGAAATATCAACGCCAATACCATCACTAGCCAGGCTCGGACCAGAACCCTGTTCTGGGCGGAAGAGCAGGAGTCCACACGGAAAATCCAACGGGGATCCCCTATTCGACTGACGTTGCCTTTGAAGGTCTGAAGGATGCGCATGGCCAATGAAAGCGGATTCACTCGCTTGCGGGCTTGACCAGTGGGAGAAGCTGGTTGGCTCACTACGCAGGAATCCAGGGCCTGTTTACAACCAGCTCTGATATGCATAACCTGCATACTCCGTATCGCAACACCAACCAGGTCGCGTGAGGCGTCCAATTTTTCTTTCCACGACAGATTTGCGGTGGAGGCGAACAATCAATTGAGCGCTTACTCAACTTTAAAAAGGAGAGAACAAGCGCAGAAAATACAGCTTCAGCCAATGTCTAGGCCCGGTTCCCTTGTGCCCTTGTCCCATTGACGTAAACCCATGCAATGGTTTGGGGGGGTCACCTTGCACATAATTCGCTGGCAATGTTACCATGACTGGAAGAAAAAATTTGATGCCCTGCGTGCCGTCTAAGAAGCTCGGGCGGAGTTTGAAGCATAACCAGGCGTGCGTGACTGGTTCATTCACGTCAACAACACTTGTACTCCGTACACCAGGTTGAGACATGATGTACGGAGTATGCATGGCTTAAATGTGTGGGACTGCGCATAAGTCTTTCCCGTGGTTCCGAGACTATTTTTTCGAGTTTCTTATCGAAATGCGAGTCTCAGATTCGTTGCTTTCATCCTCTTCGGTTCTTCTATTTCCTTTATTACGAGACGATGATATAACCAATGGACGAAGCAGCCCCCGGCCGCGTAACTACAGCAATAATGTGAGCTGTGGAATTACCAGGGCTCCATTATTAAGATACGAGATGTCCTCACTGTGCCGAGGGGCGCGCCTTCACCGCTGGCAATCAGCTCATGTCAGCCGTCAAACCCATTCGTTTAGCAGGGAGGCGTGAAATGCGGCCAGTGCGCTTAACTAGCTAGTTGGAATAAGATGGCGTATGCAGAAAGCTCCAAATAAGCTAACGATAGTTAGGACTTTTAGTTTAACTACTCCGTATCTCATCTTGAACAGCAGGGCATGAAGTCTTCCATACCCCGTATTCTGTGCAGGATGGTGAAGACCCATCGAAGTACTCCATACAGAGTACCGTTTAGCCGGTTGACCCCGAGGGTGGTACTATCAAATTCGCGGAGGATGCACAATAGTACGTCCTGTATATAGGGGTACCCCAGCCAGCAGGCTAGTTAGCTAGTCCAACTGGAGGCAGTTGGCTAGGAAAAGAATTGGGTCCAATGTTTAAAGCCCAGCCGGCAACGCCACCCGAGCAACAGGAATCCAGATCCGCCAAATACCAATGAGCTGATAGGTGACAGTCTGGTTATACGATCGACGAGGAGTGAAAATGGTGGTGCAACATGCATTAATGGGCCCGGTTGTTCCATTTGCTTTTGCTCCTGAGACTTTCCATTATTTATCAATGGCTTGGGGCCTACTCGTGGGTGGCCGAAATCTCCCAGGCGTTTTGCCCAGAGTAGTTTCAATTTTCATACTTGGATATAGCGGTATTCAGTATGACAGCTGGACCTACAGAGACGACCAGTTTACTCCCACGGGAGGAGGGCGTCAGGGAACGTCCCAAAAATGACAGTAAGCCCGTAGACACCGGCTTGTCATGGAAGAGGTTGCTCGGCATCATTGGGGCTTTACTTGGTATTACTCCCCGGGCGTTTTCCCCTTCGAGTAGCGAAATGTGGATGTTGACGCTATATAGGTGTTTTCCTTGCCGGTGCGGACGAGTCTATGGTACTGGTAACATACCAGACCATTGCCTCGCATTTCAAGCAGCTAGGGGACAGTCCCTGGGTGCTTGCAGGATACAATCTGGGTTATTGTGTCGCTCTACCAGTGGTAATTATTCTCCGGAAAAGAGAGGATGCCCTTAAGGTTCAACTTGCTAATTGCTTTCAATCTGTACAGTATGGGAAATTGAGCGACACTTATGGCCGACAGATACCCTTGGTCGTCTCCTATTGCCTCTTTAGCGGTGGCTGCATATTTTCGTATGTTATCCCTCTCGAGCCTTCGGTTCGAGCCGCATAGACAACTCTAATACATGAATAGGGGTACGGCAACTGCATTATGGCAAGTTATTGCTGGGAGAGTGATCACAGGGATTGGGGCAGCTGGCATGGTTGCTCTAGTATGCGTGTTAATCACTGGTAGGGATCAACTTTTGGAAATACACGATCAAGTTATTGACAACCCGCAGATAATGTTTCGCCCAGCCAGGTAGCAATTACGCGGAGCTACGTGAACATGGTCAGTGTCTTCGGTCGTGTTCTCGGAGGCCCCATTGGGGCTTTCATTACAGACAGCGTTGGGTGGCAGTTGTAAGTGTTGTCCACTTACCTAGCAATGATAGCAGGGCCAATACATAAGTTTACTGACTATTTTAAGGTCTTTCGTTGTCCAGGCTCCAACCGCCATCATGTGCTGTATCATCTCCATAGTCCTTCTACCTCCAGCCAAACCAATGGACAAGAATGTGAAAAAGATTGCGCTGCGCAAAAGAGTCGATTTCCTAGGGATCGCTATGTTTGCTATCTCGATCACTACCTTCCTTGTTGCCCTCAGGCTTCTAGGTGACCATGAAGCTTCGACGAGAATAACGATTCTATTCGGAGTAGTCTCCGTTGTATTTGGTGCTTTTTTCCTTGTGGTGGAGACATACTATGCGAGGGAACCTGTTATTCCCCCTGGCTTACTCAAAAGCATGGCAGGTCCATACGCTGTCCAGGTGCTTTTACAAGTAGGAGCCTTTGCGGTAATAATCCCCCCACCCTAGAAGATTACCCTCACAATATACACTTGGAACAATGGTCACTGACATTTGCACAGAATTTGACAAACATTGCGCCCTATTTCATTCGCACCACAGGGGCCAGTAATACACGAGCTGCAATTTACCTTGCTCCTGTGTTCGTGGGTTTCACAACGGGCTCTGTCACTGCTGGTTATATCATCAGGAAGTAAGTTACACACCTTTTGTTACGATAAGCGAGATTGTACCTATGGAACAATGAAACTAATAATGTTTTCTTTGTGACAATTTAGAACTCATAGGTATAAGACCTTATCAATTATATCTGTTCTTCTCGGCCTCACGTTTTTCATCCTGATTGCGGTAAGATGGCGGACTGGGGTAAGTAGCTGGGAGTCGCTATACGTGCTCCCAGCTTTCCTGAGCTTCGGTCTCTTACTCTCGACAACCTTTACCGGGCTGATTGCGTGCACTCCGAAATCCATTCATGCTACAGCTATATGCGTCTACTATCTCTGCCAGCAGGTTGGCACCATGCTTGGAACTGTGCTTTCCTCTCTGACTATTGAAACAATATTGCGTGAGGTTCTTAAGATACGCCTGGAAGACATTCCTAACAAAAAGGAGGTAAGCAGCCTTCCGTCTACATCTCTATGATTCGATAGCATCCGGTCACTGACCTTCATCGGCAGATAATCGAGCGTGTTCTACATGATTCTAACCCTAGCATCATCCCCGAGGCGCTACGAAGCATTGTTCGTAGCAGCTATCTCTACAGTTTTCAATTTGCTGCCTGTTAGTACAACCATCTCAAACCCTTACAATGTAAATGGAAATATTAACACTGATATAACAGTTTTACCCGTGATCACCACTGCCATGGTTCTACCATTAATGGCAATAGACAGGGAGGTAGAGGTTGAGTAGTGAGTTAACGTCGATCTGCTTCTTCCTCTCCCTATTGATGCTTTGCCAGATTTGAGATCGGCCTAGATTATATTGCAAAGAAAAATAATCAACAAACCAAAAAGCTGGCAGAGGGTCAAGTACAGCTGTATTTACCCCGAATATCAACAGCGGAAAATCTCACCGTTTGACTGTATTTACGCTAATATCTCTCAGGTTGGCTTTCTGGAAGTATACTTTTAAACATGGGGTGGCTACTTCATCGTTATCAGCTTGTAACCTATTACATACTCATTCTAATATATATGTCAAGTACATGTTTTACAAACGCAACTAGAAGTAATAGAGTCCTTTAAGCATGAATATATGACATTTATCATGTCTTGCCCACCTGAATCTCGGAATGATTTCATCTTCGCTCAGATTAAGGTTAAGGTTAAGGTTAAACCTCGGTCACAAACTCATGGACCAACGTTATTCCCCATTCCTTACATAATATTCATCCCACGTGATATATGACTAATCCTAAATTTTCTTCTTCTTCAACGTCAAAAAACGAAGCAAAGTTGCTCCCTCGCCATAATCACGACGACAAGAGGCAGCAGAAGTGGTCTGTTAACTAGATAAATCATTGCTACAAGTCCCGCGGCAGAATTAATTTAGGTCACTGCTGGTGACAGACAGGAAGACGGTTCTGCAGGCTCTGCGGCCAGGTTCAAGCAAAGCAAAGGGTTCGACCGACTCGCGCTTCCCTTCTTACTGTCTCCCCTCTCGCATCTAACGGAAGCAAAAAGTGATATCTACTCCTATCCGCCCGCGTTCCTCTCCTATATACCTCCATATACCTCTTTGTTTCTTTCCATCATGTCTGGTATCGACGTCGAGGCGTTACTTGATTCAACTGCGGACCCTGGACAGGATACCTCTAAATCTCCGGAAACGTCAGATCTGAAAGACAACGAAGTCGACAAGAAAAAGGACCGTGATGGACGCCGTGACCGAGATGGCTCCCGGGACCGCGATAGGGATAGGGATCGTAGACGCCGTGACCGTAGCCGAGACCGACGCCGCGAGAGGGATGCCGATGGAGACGAAGAGATGAAGAGCCCAAAAAGCGATCGCGCAAGTGCTAACGGGAGCCATAGAAGCCGAAAGAGAAGTAGAAGCCGTGATAGCGAGAGGAAACGCTCTCGCTGCGACCGTGACCGTGACCGTGACCGTGACGACGCCTACCGCTCGTCCGGTGGCGGCGGAGATTTCTACCGAGGCGGTGGCCGGACGAGGTCCCGTTCCCGATCTCCGCTCGACGATAGATATTATAGACCAACTGGCCGAGCACGTCGTGATGGGGATGATCGGGACGATGAAAAGCGTCGCTCCCGGCGGGATAGGGACAGCCGTCGACGTTCGCCTAGCAAGACACCCGAACCCCAACTGACTGAAGATGAACGCGACAGGCGCACCGTATTTGTTCAGCAACTTGCTGCTCGCCTAAGAACGAAGGAGCTTATTGCTTTCTTTGAAAAGGTTGGCCCTGTAAAGGAGGCCCAGATTGTGAAGGACAGAGTTAGTGGGAGATCCAAAGGGTAAGCAGGTTCCTCTCTTATACATATAAATCGCAGGCCGAAAACTAATTTATTTTCTTAGTGTTGGTTATGTCGAGTTTAAGAACGAAGAATCAGTCCCACTTGCCATCCAGCTTACTGGACAAAAACTTCTAGGAATCCCAATCATCGCCCAGTTAACAGAAGCCGAGAAAAATCGTCAGGCTCGTAACCCTGATGCTCACTCCAACAACAATCAGCAGTCTATTCCCTTCCACAGGTTGTATGTCGGTAATATTCACTTCAGTATCACTGAAAGCGATCTGCAGAATGTTTTCGAGCCGTTCGGCGAACTCGACTTTGTCCAACTGCAAAGGGAAGAAGCCGGACGTAGTAAAGGATATGGCTTCGTACAGTATGTTACTACTACCTATATTATTACTCTCCCCGCAACCAAGACAATTAACTAACAAATTCTGACAGATTTCGTGACCCTAACCAAGCTCGTGAAGCTCTTGAGAAGATGAACGGTTTCGATCTTGCTGGTCGTCCCATTCGTGTCGGCCTAGGCAATGACAAATTTAGCCATGATCCGGCCCAGCTGATGCAACGACTTCAACAACAGGGCCACAACCAGGGATCATCGTATTCCCACCACGGCGGCCGCGGAGCCAACACGGGTGGTAGTTCCGGCGGTAATTTCGACCGTGCAGGCGGCCGAGACAATGACAAAGGCGCTGGCGGTGCTAGCGCGCTAGATGATACCGACGTCGCCGGTGTGAACTTTAACAATTATAGCAGAGACGCATTGATGAGGAAACTCGCAAGAACAGATGAACCCGCCGCTGAACCCGCCCCTGACGAGAAACGGAAAGCCCCCAAGGCTCGTACAGAGGCTAAGCCTCTCCCTGTCACCGTCAACATGGCAAGTCGCTGTGTACTTCTACGGAACATGTTTGATCCAGCCCAGTAAGTTACCTCGACATTCTGTATCTTGAATTTTTGTTTTTCATCCGATACAGAAGTGCTAACTCGTTTATAGGGAAGAAGGCGAATCTTGGGTTAAGGAACTCGAGGATGACGTCCGCGCTGAATGCGAAGAAAAGTATGGCCATGTTGTTCACATCTCGTTAGATCCCAATACCCAAGGTGACATCTACCTCAAATTCGACCGTGTCCAAGGAGGTGAAAACGCCATCAAGGGTTTGAACGGCCGATTCTTCGGCGGCCGCCAGATCAGTGCCCAGCCCGTCGTCGATGCTGTTTACAGTAGTCTTTTCTCCAGGACCAAGGCCATATGAGCTATCTCCGCAAACCATGACTGAAAGAGACTTAGGTTTCTGTTAACTGGACTCTCGGCCACAGACGGTAGGTATTATCCACGCGACCTTTGAACAGTGCTTTCCCGCGTGCTCTTGCTACTACCTCACCAACCCCTGACTTCTTAGGAGTACGTGATCCTGCCCTCGCTCACTGTGTGCCTCAGGAGTAAGAGAAAATATCAAAAAGTTATTCTCAAAATGGTGGAGTGCTTCAAGTGGTATGTACCGTCAGGGAGATTTTTCTTATTTTCTGGCTCTACCACCCCTGCCGTCTTCCTGAGCATGGCTAGTTACATCTAGTTTTTCCTTTATTGCCACAATTTGTATAGGTGCTTGATTGATCTTCGCTCATAGGCAAACATAAATATATTATTCATACATAGTTCTTTTTCCTTGGTAAATATGGTAGCATAAATATGATGCTGTGTACCCATTAGTACTATGTCAGGCTGTGACTATCTAGCTGTAGTATTTTCACTCATATCCAGAATTGCTAGATTTTCCTTTTAATCAACTCTCAGGTTGAACCTACTACGTAAAGGGACATATCATCTGCTCGAGGCTGATACCTATCTTTTATAGTACCTGGAAATCTGCGTAGTAGTTTACCAGGCTGTTATCTCTCAAGCCCTAACTTGAATCCCTATTGTAGCTACTATATTCAAGCTGCCAAATAGAAATGAATTTGCTATTTAAAAACTTACTATATAGATAGCAAGGCATATGTGCAGCTCACCTTTCTAAGAGGCAGATATCACCTTACTATCTCATATATTATCTCAATAGAAGTGAGACCCACTGTCCAGGCCTATCCTATCTGTCCTGTAGTGACTGCTTAGCGTACCTTTACTCTCACTTCCTGTCCTCCTGCTAGCGCCACTTTTGTGTGTTCTGATATCTTCTTCTAGCGCTTTGTTCCTCTCTTCCTTAAGAAAACAACAACCTTCTCCGTTGCCAGAAAAAGATAGGTAACTCCCTTTCCTTTTTAACAGCAGGAGGTAAGCTTAACTTGCCTACAAAGCTTGGTATCTATTGCTTGATAGATATCGTTCAGAGGTAGGTGTTGTCTTGCTCCTTTTGACGCCTGTTTTCACGCCCTATCTCTGTATGCAGATAGCAGCCGACGCAAAGATATATCTGATCTGATCTGTGGATATCTAATAGAGCAAAAAAAGAGATAGTCATGTCTGCTTATCGTGGGATGCCTGTGACTGGCCCCAGTGGCACGCAGTACTATCATGGTGCGCAGCCTATTCACCCGCAAGCAGGGCTCCTGCAGCCACCGTTGGCTTTGCAACCCTCTGGCTCTGGCTATACTCAGCAACCGCGGCCTCAACTTCAATCTCAGACTCAAGCTCAGCCACAGGGCCAGTCTGAGATCCAGCAGGCGGATATAGACGCGTTTGAGGCCGAGATAGAGTATTTGAAGGAGCAGCTCGAGCACTCTGAGCTTCAGAGAGAGTGTATCCAGAACAAACTCAACACTGCATTAGCTCAGGAGCGTCACGACCACGACATGATTGAAGGGCTGCAGGCTCGTATCCGAGAGCTGGAGGAGATGCTTCAGCGCCATGGAATCCAGGGAGACAGCAGATCTGCATCTATGGCCCTGGTCCCAGTGAGTTCTCCTGATACTGAAGGGTATTCGGGTTCTGGATCCGGTAACGGCAACGGAAACGGGAACGGGTCAGGTACGAGGAGAATGTCGATGCAGGGGCATCCTGAGCTGTCTCCCACAACTCGGTACCAGAACGTCTTTGGACAGCCACCGCCACCATTTAACCTACCTGGAGCTGCAGGTGCAGCTGCGGCCAGTGGAACCGCAAGAGGAAATATTAACCAGGCCGGTGCGGGCTCTCAGTCTCACTTTATCCCGACGAGCTCGAACGCCAACTCGACTGGAGGTACGGGCACTGGGACAACTGGAGTCTCTCGAGGCACGTCATCCTCGCCTGACGAACAGATTGCCTCCTTTGTGTCGATGGTGAACATGCGGCCTCAGCAGGTTATCCATACTCGAGACCCACCATACAACAGTAGCGACTTTGCAAACCGCCTGGTTGGCCTGTGGACAGCATCGAAGTGCTTTGCAATGAAGTACACCAACACCAACTTCATGTATGACGAGAAGGTGATGAGTGCGGAACTGCGTTCGTTTCTGAGCCATGCATCGAGCAATGCAACTGAGTTGCTGGGCAACGTATCCACCCGATTCTTGATGGTCTCGAAGATGATCAACTGGTTCATCACGAGAACAGTCCTGAAGACAAGCGTTGTCAACGGCTTCGATCCGACAGTTGACTCTGAGATCCAGCAGATGACTACCCATCTCCACCCCGGTAAGAGGCAGCCAACCGTTGCACTCCAGTTGAGAGCTCCCCCCACCAGTAGTCAACAATAACTGACCAGTTACAGGCACTCCCACCACGGTAAAGAATGCTATGATCCAGGGTATCGGACACCATATCCTGCTCCTCCGCAACCGCCCGTTGTTCGACAACTTCTTCAACAAGCGCACCCACGAGAACACCCAGGAGCTGTTCCATCTGCTATCCCCGTTTATCTTCTCCCGCGATCCAAGCGTGTGGCGTGACCTTGTCGAGATCATGATTGATGCCCACAGCCTGGCTCTGATCATGCACTCTGGCCCCTACGAGTTCAAGTTCCTGCACCCATTGACTCACCATCACTTTGACCCGACGTACATGACCGACCACAACGCTGGAACGGAGGAGGACTGGCAAATGCAGGAGTCCAAACGCAAGTACACCATCAAACTGTCCATCACGCCTGTCCCGCTGTTCAAGAACGTGGTCACGCACCCTAACGCGGCCGTCCAGGTGCTGCATCTCGGAGACATGCTCTTGAACTCAGAGCCCCGCCGCAAGTAGGAGGACAAGTAGGACAGATCAGATGTTCCTCAGGGGAAACTTCTTCACCCCCCCATCTAAGACACGGTCTTTGTTGTTATTTGGTCTCTGCTCCTTCTGGTATCCTTTTGAATCCCCTTGGAATCAAAGAAAGTGGCCCAATATCAAGTTCAACATCAACACATCCGTCGGCTTTTCAACAAAAGTTGCTGATTCCCTTCCATGTTTCTTCCCCCTGGTATTGCTGCGTTCGTTCAAGGCCTCTGCCCACACTCATGCTGCGTCTTCCTTGCACTGCCGGTGCTCGCATGATGTAATTCATTTCTCAGATAGGCCGTTTATTAGTTCTTTTTAATCCATGATTTTGATGTTTTCACTTCTTTTTTTCATTTTGACCTCAGAAAATCTCAAGTTGAAGAAGTTGAAGATGAAGTTCAGATTTCCTTTTTTTGGGGGGGAGTAATTTATTACAGACATCCTCGTATTGACAGCATCTTATTGGTTGAAACAGTTGTCCTGTGTAATGCTAATACAGAGCGGCGTAACCCACGCTAGTCCCAATTAATATGCTTAGTCATCTTTCCTGCCCTTGCCCAAAGAGGAAATCAACATCTCGACTTCAACTTTTTCTTCTTTTTCTTCAACTTCAACTTCAACTTCGTCTCTCTCTCTCTCTCTCTCTCTTTATGCGATTATCTTGCTGATCTTCACTCCGTACTGAGTCGACAAGTAGTATAAGAGGGCGATGGTAGCTACTTGGATACGAGGTAGCGTTCTGTGGTGATCCTTCTGCTCGTCAAGATAAGCATAAGCTGACAGTTTCATCAGGGCTTCAATGCAAACAAACATCAGTGAATTAGACGGTCTCACCTTGCCCTGGATGACGATATCCCCGCGCCCTGTCTACTCCGGTTCCCCGGTTCCTGGCGGGCGCTAGTTAAAAGCTGCCGTTGGATGGGTAACAAAGGCGGAAGCTCGCCAGGTTCTAGCTTCCGCTCCCCTGGCGAGCTAACTAGTAAACTTCCGGCGCTTTTTACCTTGTGCCATGCTTGATATCAATTCAGCCATCCGGGACTCTACATTTTGCTCGGCCATGGTAGAGCAATCTTCTGCATCTCTATCTCTCCAGAGTAGTTGGTTTAACTACTATGATGCAGCTCTACTTAACGGCTCTGTAACTGTTAAGTGGTTTCCCAAAGTGTCAGCATGTCGGAGCCTTTTTGATACCCATCCTTAGCTCTAGAGGATGCTCCATGCTCTCTCTGTATAATGAGTTTAATCTTACTCCGGGTTTCATCAACCCTTACTCTGGGTGATATAGATATGCGTGGCAGGAAAGAGCCCGACAACGATCTCGGTGCTATAAAATGGAGACGTCTGTCCAGCAAGCACATTTACCGGATCACACAGCTCCATACTCACATAGCTTCATACTCACACAGATCCATATCTTGATATCGAACATGAGAGTTACATTCCTCTTCGTCGCTGCTGCTTCTGCTGCTTCTGCCACCGTATCGGTATCGGTATCTGATATGACTGATACAACCCTCCTGTCTACTGCGCCCCCAGCTGGAACCACCAGCGGCCCATCGTACTGCACGGCATCGGACTTGTCGCAATACTCCAGCCTTCCCAAGCTGACGGGCAGCCTGTTGGATGAGTTCTATTCCTTCCACAGCGAGCTGCAACAGGACTGCACAGCCACTGAAAGCGGAATTGGAGCCCAGTCCTGCTCCGTTCTGGAGTCGTCCTACTGGTGCAGCTTCAGCACCGCTGTCCCGAGCACCCTGCTCTCCGACTACTCCTCCTACGCCAGCTCTGCCGAAGCAAAACGACAGGCAGATGCAGACCGCACGACGATGACTACGACCACGATGGCAGCAGGAACGCCGGGAGCAACGACCGGCCAGACGATAACCGTGCCATCTCGTTCGGGATCAACTACAGGCGGACCGAAAGCAACGAAAGCAACTGCTAAACCTAATGGAGCCCTTGGCCACCGAGGAATGACTGGTATCTGGATGGTTGTGAGCATGGGAATGGCGACTGCATTGGTGAACATGATGGCCTAAGTGATATTCGGATGACGGCGATTATACATTATGTGTATTCCAATTTAACTCTTGGCCGAATTCCTTGGATACCTATATATTGCCTGTGTCTAGCTTTATTGAAGTGAAGAATCAACCTTCGATAGTCTGTACCACTCAATGACCATTGACTATTTAAATAAACAGAGCAATAGAAGTAAATCCGAAGAGTTCCAATCTATCCTGTTAGTTATCAGATGAACGCCTGCAGGAATAAAATAAGTCCGGCAGGTCAACACAAACTGCGGCTGGCGACTTGTGAGCGTGTTATTAAGACTGTTGGGCTCAGCGTTGTCTTCTGAGGCATCTCCTGTTTGATATCTTCATCTCTTCTTCTTCTCATATCCTTCTTCTTCTCATCTTGATCTTCCCATCTTCATCTTCATCTTCTCTAGATAGACTGCCGAAGATGCCTCAGCCAGCCTGACCCGGCCACACACGTGGAGAAGCCTCTCGCGGCTGCAAGGATCAGTCGGGATTCTCGTTGCTCGCTTCGTATCAGCCGCTTTTCTTCGGACAGACGATGAGGCCAGCTGTTGCTTGAGCCTTGTCTTGAGTCTTGAGTCTTGCTGTTGACCGTCGTTGCTGTTGACTGTTGAAACATCTTGATATCCAGACTCAGGCATCACAAATGAGCGCGGCCGTCAAGCGGGTGCGCATCCAGGGCTGGACCCTCGCCGACAGCTACAGTAAGACTATCTTCTTCTTCTTCTTCTGAGGACCAGATCATGGGCTAATAATAGTGGTTGTGTGTTATTGCAGCCTTCATCTCGGTCTTCCTGCGCAGATACGCAACCTCAACTTCCGGAGACTCAGGATCGCCAGGATCACCATCTACATCTACATCTACATCTACATCAGCATCGACATCGACATCGACATCTCGCACTGCCCGCCGCCATTTCCACGACTACTTCGTCACGCATCTGCCGACCTCCTCGCTGCATCCGGACTCCCGCGCCTCTGTCGGCCCGCAGCACCACCTCCCGCGCTCAGCCTCTGTCCCGCACGCCGCCTCGTCCACCGTCGCAGGCTCAAGGACGACGGCCAATGCCTCCCCGGCCACCATCTCCCCGGCCTCTCCAGGGCTCGCCATCGGGCGCGAGACAACCGTCGTCCGCATACCCCTGCGCAGTGCAAAGCACCACTTCGGCGTCTCGCATGTGCGTGGCTCCCGCCCGACCAACGAAGACACCTACCAGGCCGGCGTCATCGACCTGCCGGCCTTTGCACGCCGGGCTCCCTTATCCGTCACAGTCGGCCAGCAGGCGGCCGGAGAAGGCAACAAGGCGGCGGACAGCGCCACGGGAGACCCCCAGGTGTTCTACTTTGGCGTGTTCGACGGCCACGGCGGGACGGAGTGCAGCGAGTTCCTGCGGGACAAGCTGCATGGCTACATCCAGCAGACGGCCGTCGAGTTCGGCATGGAGTCGGCGCTGTCAAAGTGCGTCGAGAGCCAGCGGCTGACCAACAGGGCCGTCCGCCATCGAGAGCGAGTGGGCGAGGTCAAGTACGGCGTCTCTCCTGGGTCTATCACTACGTATTCTTCGACGGACGACAAGCAGCGCAGCCACGCGGTGCAGGGGGACCTGCCGATCCTCCAGAAGGCGAACAGAGAACGCATCGGCGCCATGGAGAAGAAGCTCGTCGCGGACTGGCGGGACCTGGTGGGCGGCTACTTTCGACGTTTCCAGCCGCTGCACTTCTCCTACGCCGGGGCCGAACCGACTGGCGACGACGGCGATGATCATCACGGTACCACCATCAAGCACGCCGAGCCCGATGCAGAAGGGGAGGACATCCGGGTCAGCGTCCGGTCGGGCGTCTCTATCGAAGAAGTGGTCGAGTACGCCTTTCTGCGCGCCGACCTCGACTTCGTCTCCGAGCAGGTCTCCAAGGGCGACTCCAAGCAGCCCATCCCGACCAGCCCCGAGAAGCCGCTCAACGAATACGACATCCTGCACCAGCCCAACCGGTACCGCGACGACAACATACCCGGCGGTAGTGGCCGCAGTCCTCACCACCACCGCCACAAGACCTTCAAGGGCGGCAGCACCGGCAGCATCGCCATGATATCGACGCCCACGCCCACCCCCTTCTGGCACCCGGACGCTCCCTCTTCGCTGCTGGTCTCGCACATAGGCGACACCCGCATCCTGCTCTGCTCGACGGCAACAGGCCACCCGATCCCGCTCACGACCGACCACCACCCGTCCTCGCCCGTGGAGAGTGCCCGCCTGCAGCGCTACGCCGCGACCTTCGTGACCGACTCGTTCGGCGAGGAACGCATGTCCGGCCTGGCCAACACGCGGGCCTTTGGCGACCTCACGAGCAAACGCATCGGCGTCTCTGCCGAGCCCGAGCTGCGACGCATCGACATGCGGCCGGCCGAGTACTCGTTTCTCGTGCTCATGAGCGACGGCGTCAGCGGCACCCTGAGCGACCAGGAAGTCGTCGACATCGTCAAGGAGGCCAAGACGCCGGACCAGGGCGCGCGAGACGTCGTGGCCTTTGCGACCGAGGTGTCTTCCGACGGGGACAATGCGACCTGTCTGGTGGTGCGGCTGGGGGGATGGGAGCGGCGCCAGGAGGGCGGCCTGGGGAGCCTGGCCACCAAGGAGGCCAGGGAGTGGAGGAGCAGAGACGCTGCCGATCCGAGGAAGCGAAGGAGATGATTATTATTTACATTCAGGGACGTGGAATAGGGACTTTGATAATATTCAATTGTTCTTCGATATTGGTTTCATTTGTTATGACTGCCTGCATATACCATCTGTATACTCCATAGACTGCTTCTTATACTCTTACCGTCTGTATATATCGACTTAGCCACCTGATTGCCTTCTTTGCCAGTAAATAATTCTCTTCCGTCTAGTCGATTATCACATTCTATTCAATTCGCCTTGGTTGACCAAATATTGATCCTCAGCCTGGCTCCTTTAACTACAACTACAACTACAACAACCACTATCACCACCATCTATCACCATCACCATCCACGTCAACGTCAACGTCCACGTCTTCGGTCTCCATACTCCATACTCGCTTTCGTCTGCTCTCGCTAGTCCTCGCTGATCCGCCAAGTTCCTCCCGGTCGAGCCGCAGCCTCCATCTCCAGACCCAGAAAAAAAAAAAATACTCCAGCAAAAAAGCCTGCAGGCATCAATCAATCAATCAACCAACGACCCCGAAGACAGAGACAGCAGAGACCAAGGACAAGACAGTGAGAACAGACTCCTGCTCTTCCTCGAGGCCAGCTTCTCTTAGACCACCTTCGTCCAGACGTCTTCGTCGTTTGCTGGCTGCTGGCTGGCTTCATACCACCGACTATCACCATCACCATCACACGCGACATGTCCGCTCGCACAAGGCGACAAAAGGCCGCCCAGCAGGCTCAGGCTCAGGCTCAGGCTCAGGGCGAGGACGAGCACTCCGACTCTCTCGCCAACGGCCACAGCAACGGCTCCAAGAACGGCTCGGCTGAGTCGCCCAAGATGAACGGCAGTGCCAGGCGCAAGAGGTCGCCGCCGCGGGACGGCCAGCACAGCGAGAAGGAGAACATCTTCCTCTTCTGGCCCAACATCATCGGTAGGCCTCTAAACGACATTACTCTCGTGGTGATATCGTGGACTATATACTGTATACTAACTGTGGGCAGGATACATCCGTATTGTCCTTGCAACCGCCTCGCTCTACTACATGCCCCTTCACCCCCGAACATGCTCGGCCCTGTACAGCGTCTCCTGCCTGCTCGACGGGCTCGACGGCTACGCAGCCCGCGTCTACAACCAATCCACCACCTTCGGCGCCGTGCTCGACATGGTCACCGACCGCTGCACCACCGCCTGCCTGCTGGTCTTCCTCAGCTCCGCCTGGCCTCGCTGGGCCATCCTCTTCCAGGGCCTGATCTCCCTCGACCTGACCAGCCACTACATGCACATGTACGCTACCCTGACCATGGGCGGTTCCAACCAGAGCCATAAGAAGATCGATTCGAGCCGCAGCTGGATCTTGTACCAGTACTACAACAATAAAGTACGTGTTGACGTTTGATATTTGCTATCTATTTGCTTCTGCGTGGGTAGATTTGTTTGCGTTTGGGTTTGCTAATCAATTTTGTTTGCAGGCCGTCCTGTTCACTTTCTGCGCCATGAACGAAATGTTCTTCATCGGATTGTACCTGCTTTCGTTCTCCTCGCCGACCCTCTCGCCCTCCCTGCTGCAGCCCAGTGCGGTCCCTGTGGCCCATCCGACCACCCTCTTTGCCAACCCGTGGAGCGCCGGAGCCCTCGAGATGGCCCGCGCAAACAAGATGGACAGCTTCTGGCCGTGGGTGCTGACCGGCATCTCGGCTCCCATCATGGCGGGAAAGCAGTTCATTAACATTGTTCAGATGGTCAAGGCCAGCCGGTGGTTGGCAGAGGGAGACATTGCCAGACGGCGCAAGCTAGGCATCGCAAAGTGATTGCCTAACACTCGCCAATTTTAACGCTTCACTTAATTCATCAATATGGGTGCTGATATAGCATATACCTAGCTATATCAGCTCCCCCTTTTTGCTGCATTATTCACCCCTTACCACACTTAATCATCTCATGGAGTTTTCATGCTGGTCGGAAAAAAAATGCTCTATCCATACTTACTGCTCACACTCAAGTCCTATGTTCTGTTCTATTCTGTTATGTTCTCTGTTACTTGTTATTTGTTATTTGTTTACCATTCACTTCTATTCTCTTTTGTCTTGTTCTACTTGCTTCTTCTTTCTCCTTCTCTGTGATATCTTCTTTTATTCACTTCACCCCCTTATCTTCTACTTTTACCGTTGATAACGATCTTCTATCACACTTGCCTTCCTGTTTATGATTTTTGTATTAATAGCATTAGAGCCCCTAGGATAGGGTCGAGGACTAGGAACCGGTGCCGAGCTGATGTGCTATGTATCACGTCTCGCATTTTGCAATCTATCACTGTTTCAACGCATCTACCTCGCAAGGAATTATAGTATTATCGTAAAACCATCGGATTGAATATGCTGGTATTTCTATGATTAGGTCTCCGTGTTTTTATAGAGATTTAAAAAATAAAAAAAGCTGACTGGGGCCGTAACGATTATGCAAAAAAAGACATAAACAAAAAAAAGAACTCCAGCTCATTAGAATCATCTCTTCTTTTCACTCTCCGGCTTGCGGCCATATACAAAGTACCTGCAGCCGTTAGCATCAGATCAAGTCCTCTAGAGATAGAGATATGCAAGAGAGAGATGGCTTACATCGGCCAGTAAACATGCAATTTCCTGTTCTTGACGTCATTCCGCACGTCTATCAAAAACGCCTCGACCTGCTCCAAACTCCAGCCCAGTCCCCTCGTAAACGGCCCTATGGTCAGCGCCTGCAGACCCTCCAGCATGTTCGTCATCGTCCAGTTGCCAATCTCCTTCAGCTTGGGGTCCTTTGCCCATGAGTTCTGCGGCCATTTGTGCACTACCTCCACCACGTCCACGAAGCCAGCTGCCTCCATGCGGCTCTTGTGGCTCTTCGCCACGTCAAGCGGCCTCTCGAGCTTCTCGCAGGCTTCCAGACATAGCCGCGACCATTTGTCCAGGGCGTGGTCTGCCGTTAGTGTGCCGTCGTCGGCCTTGAGCGGGAGGCAGATATCTTGCATCTCAACATATCCGCCTGGGGTAATGTTACTGTTTGAGTTGAGTGGAACATTTTAGTAACTAACTTAGGGGCAAGTAACTAGTATATGCAGGGAGGTGAGGTGAGATGAGGTGTGTTGGGCTGCTCACTCGTAGCATTGGGTATAGAAGCGGTCCCAGTCCTTGAGGGAGCCGGTCATCATCCGGCCGTGGACCAGGTCGAATTTTTGATGGAACTGCCACTCTGCTTCTACATCGTCTATCAGGAAGCTGAGGTTTGGAGGGACCCTGTATGGCATGGCATGTTAATGGAGACCTGGACACCCACCCACCACAGAGACAGACGATGGAGTAATCACATACAGACTCGGTTGGATCGGTGACAGGTCTGTACCGATGATCTAGAAAGAGGTGAGTTGATGCAGAAAAGCCGGGGATAAGGTATGTATGTATGTATGTATATACTACACACCTGTGCAGAGGGATGCTCATCGGCTACGGGGCCAGGTCTATATCAGCATCCGTCTTATTGAACAGATCAACAGCCCGGCTTCGAAGTGGATAGCCAGGCCGTAGTCAGTTAATTAGGGGCTGAACATACCAAAGTCAAGGGCCCAGACGCCGGTTCCAGTGCCTATATGCTGGCTGTTAATATACACCTCGAAGCCCTCTCTAACAGTTTGATGATTTGGACGGCACATACCAACGTCCAGCACATTCTGGATATCTTGCTTGATTGGACATAGGCACAGCCTGCCATCCAGCGACCTGAGGAAGACTGCATGCTGCATATCTGCCATCGCACCGTTAGCAGACGTACACTCGAGAGAGATAGAGAGAGAGGGATACTCACCTAGCCGGTCGTTCTCTAACTATGGACAGACGACAAGGTTAGCACACTTGAGTGTGAGTGCGTCAACAGGCCACAGCAAAGAACTCACTTCATCGTTGGGAAACGGATAGCCTGGACGGTCAGCACTGTCTGTATACATGGATTACTTTCAACGATGAAAAGAAAAGGGGGACACTCACTGCCGGCCTTGTATGCATGATATCGCCGGCCGTTCTCCATGCGGTACGCGAGAATGCTGGACGACAGCGAGGTTGACAGCGTCGACCTGCCCTCCGACAGTCAGCTTTAATCTCGTA
>NW_003315530.1:0-12205 GCF_000151505.1 Trichophyton verrucosum HKI 0517
CCATGCATATACGATGCGCAAGGTTATTCCCGAGAATTTGGATATGGGCTCAGAATGTGGGCTTTAGCTGGATCTAAAATCTATGAGATTTATCCTTCAATGGTGCTGGCTGGAGCCAGCTTCTTGATAGGTACATCCACTCGTTAATGCTGATCTTATGGGTTATGGGATCAGATATATAGATTAGTGCAGCCACACTTGCTATATCTCATGTCAGTACTCCGTACGGACTATATCAATACAAAATCGTGTTAGTTGAAAAGGCGGATTAAAATCCTAGTACAGCCTATTTAACAGAATTCCATATAGCTATAATGAGATATATTCCACGGTTTTGATCTACGGTGTAGTTCACACTGATTTCACATAAGCCTAGTCCATAAGGTCTGCGCCATTTACATATTCCCCGAGAACATCGTGGAGACATGGAGCACATTTTCTTTTTCTAGAGAGTGTTTTTCCAGTGCATACCAACTGGTGGTTTTCTATCGTCCACGAACGACTTGAAGTGATGTAAAGGGTAAGAACCGATTCCAGAGGGTGGTGGGGTTTAGTGATTCCACGTAATATTTTTGCGAGCAGTCATAGCAGATATCAATAATTGTCTGAATACCATTCGCTCAGGGGAGGAGGAGGGGGGGGGGGGGAGGAATGTGGAAAGGCTATAAACCATTGACTATTATTAACTAGGCTTCTATATGTGCAATGTATGAATATCGTTTTCATAAACGAGTGATGACGGGCTATAGCAAGTGCCTCTAAAAATACTACTCGGCCTAGGTGATAACACATCATGTAAGTAACCGATAACGGCGAATAATCCTATTACCCAGTCCACACTTAAAATATACATGATAGATAAAATACAGTTTCAAGAGACTATAGCTGAAAGAAACAGGATAGCCCCATAGATGCAATAAGAAGCAAAGTCGATGTTGATATTATCGTTTGACCCAGGCGGGCATCTTCCTTGACTTGAGCTTTCCCGGCTTCTTTCTCTCAACTTGACGGGGATCGGTTCTGATGACACCAGCTGTTGAGGTAGATGTTAGTATGAATACATAATTTAAAACCATCAACATCAATGGAGAGGACTTACCTCTTCTCAGGGCAGATTTCAGACCGGGTTCATGGACAAGAAGTGACTTCGCAACGGCAAGAGTAACTGCTTCCGCCTGGCCGGTGATACCACCTCCACGAGCAACAGCAAATACATTGTATTTATGTAGTCGATTTGTTGCTTTCAGCGCCCACATTGCACTCTCTCTATCATGAATTCTAGGGAATACTTCCGAGATGGTCTTCCCATTGATGATAATCTGGCCATCTCCTTCAACAAGATAAGCAGTTGCATGTGCAGTCTTTCGCCTCCCTATGCCACGAGACCGGCCATCCTCATCAGGTTTCCGTGAATTGAGTTCCCACTGGTATAGATTTCTCGGCCTTGAGAATTCTTCAATGAATTTCGAAACTTCTGCCGGCATAACTTCTGCCTTGATCTTGTTCAACACTTTTAAGCTTTTCAATAACCTCGCATACCTCGAAACAGATATGTCTTCATTGACCTTTGCCAAAAATTGGCCCCTCACCAGCCATGCTACTCGAGGCGCTTCCCTAGGGCCATAGCTAGGCAAATCCATGTATTTGGCTCTCAGGTATTCAAGCTTCAACTCGTAGTCTGTAAATTTGGGTGTCCCGGTAAAGTATGACCGGGAAACGGGTAGCATGCGAGTTGGCTGCCTGAGTGATTCACTGGCATCAAGCGGAGGAGCGGCATTGGGGGAATCGTCAAGGGAAGAAGAAGGAGTGGTCGAAAATGGTTGGTATCGGAAGGCCTCGAATTGCGTCAAGCACCGTGGGAGCCGGAACGTCCGAGCTGCGAGAACCGGCCTCTGCCAGGCCATGATGGTGATGGAGAACCGCAAATGTCGTGGTATCTGGTTAATTGGCGCTGTGCCGGCGCTCTGCCATGTTTGCTTTGTCTTTGTCGTCGACAAAAAAAGTTCATAATGGGCACTGGAAAATTTGATATCACATGACCTGCGGGGATCAATGATGTTCCAGTGACGGAGAAACTTTCCGAAAAGAAACTAACAACAAACCGAGTTTTTCTTCTTTTTTCTTCCTTTTTTCACCCCGCCGCAAAAAGTTCTTCATCTTCTCCTTCTCATCATCCTCACCAGCAAGCAAGCAATTGGAAGCTAAACGACTTCTCTTGTGTCTGCCCGTCATGTCGTTTGGAAAGATCTACGGTGTCATTGTATGCTCGATCCCTGCTTCATCCTCGTTCTTCTTGTTGCTGTTGCGGTTGCGTGCTTGTAGCGCACTGCTAACGTCAAGACTTCTTTCAGGACAACCCACGCGTTTCTGCGTGCCGTATTGTAGCCAAGGCCAACGACCTTGATCTTGAGCTCGTTGAGGCTATCCCTGGTGCTACTACTGCTGAATTCCAGAAGATCAACCCTCTCGCTAAGGTTCCTGTCTTCCTTGGTGCCAATGGCTTCCTCTTGACTGAGTCTACTGCCATTGCGGTCTTCCGTAAGTACTCTACATAGGGATTCCCCTTCCTTCTACTATTTCACTGGGTGATATGATATCTCCCTTCAATTTTTTTATGATGAGAAGTTCAATACTATTTTCAGTTATCCCTGGCTTAATCATGCTGTGTTGACTACCTTGACTCTGATTTTGTTTTCATGTTCCAAACAATCGTGACGTCGTTTATTCGAGACATATGGCATCTTTATTTGGTATACACTTCCACTAACGATTTGTAGTTGCTTCCCAGAACGAGAAGACTACCCTTCTCGGAAAGACCAAGCAGGACTATGCCTCTATCCTTCGCTGGATGTGCTTTGCCAACTCGGAAATTGTTCCATACGTCGGTGCCTGGTTCCGCCCAATCCTTGGCAAGGAACCCTACAACAAGAAGGCTGTTGAGGAAGCCTCTGCCCGTGCTTTGAAAGCATTCGATGTCCTTGAGCAACACCTTACCAGTAACACCTTCCTTGTTGGTGAGCGTATAACTCTGGCTGATCTCTTCACTGCCAGTCTCTGCTACCGCGGATTCCAATATGTCCTCGGCAAGGAGTGGCGCCTTTCCAACCCTGCCACTACTAGATGGTATGAAACCATTGTCAACCAGTCCGTTTTCAAGGCTGTTGTTTCTGAGCCTCCTTTCGTCGAGGAGCCATTGAAGAATGTCCCACCAAAAAAGGAAGAGGCTGCCAAGCCAGCTCCTGCTCCCAAAGTTGCTGCTGCTGCTGCCGCTGCACCTGCTGAGGAGGAGGAGAAGCCAGCTCCCAAGGCCAAGCACCCTCTTGAGGCTCTCCCCAAGCCAACAATGATCCTTGATGACTGGAAGCGCAAGTACTCCAACGAGGACACCCGCTCCGTTGCCATGCCGTGGTTCTGGGAAAACTACAACCCTGAGGATTATTCCCTGTGGAAGGTTGACTACAAGTACAACGACGAGTTGAAGATGACATTCATGTCTAACAACTTGATTGGTAAGCATTGCCTTCGGTGATTCGGTTTCAATGGAATCGGAATATTAATTTATGGATTTTAGGTGGATTTTTCAACCGTCTTGAGGGCTCCCGCAAGTATATCTTCGGTGCTGCCTCCGTTTATGGCAAGACCAACGACTCCGTCATCCAGGGAGCCTTCGTCATCCGTGGTCAGGACTATGTTCCTGCATTTGACGTCGCCCCTGATATCGACAGTTACACCTTCACCAAGCTTGACGCTAGCAAGCCTGAGGACAAAGCCTTCGTCGAGGACCAGTGGGCCCAGGACAAGTCTATTACTGTCAATGGCAAGGAATATGAATGCACCGAGGGCAAGGTTTGCAAGTAAACTATCCCCTTTGACATTTTAGTCACCCCAGTAAACAAAAAAAACGAAAAAGATACCAGGTAAAGGGAAAAAGCAATTAGGTACATATCCATGACTTTATGTGTTTTGACGACGAACTTGAACACTGCCAAACAGTAATGTTCCTATGCCTGGCTGCTGTTAGTCAGTTGTCTACCCTAATGTGAAATGAATTTCCTAACTTACCCATAAAGCAAATACCCACTAACCTAATGCACTAGCGGTTTGTATTGTCTTCTCGTAGTCTGCAGAATTTTAGAATATGAAGTACCTTTTCCGTCACTGGCCAACTGGCACGGCCGCTTCGCGCGGTACTTGTCACTGAGTCAGTCGCTGTGACTCAACGAACCGCTTAGTTGTTCCTTACGGGTATAAATCAAACTGGGTCAGCTTTCTTGTACGCGGCTCCCTTGAGCTTTGCCCGCCTCCTTGTTGCAGCTCGCTTTTGACCTTTGGTTCGTTTTGGTTTTCCATCGTTGATGCGCTTAGACTCTTCGCTTGTCGCTTCCTTCGTAGGATTGTCCTTGTGTTGGTTAATTGCTGTATGCGATTTTTTCGCTGCACTAATTAGTTGTTCGATGGTGAGGGACTGGGGCGCCTTGATATTCTTGGTTGCCTTCGTAGTAGTAGTGATAATCGCCTTTTCTTGGGACGTGGAGAACTCGAGTGTATTTATGTCAAGGGAGGAGTGCATCAGCTCTTTCTCCCAAAATGCATCCACATCAATGCTGTCACACTCCCCTTCTGGCCGTTTCTGATTCCACTCCCTCAGCTTGCGACTAACGTCTTTCTGGCGGGATAATATATCCAGTTGGCGTATGACAGTGTTTAAATTCTTGATTTCGTCCACTTTACGGTCATTGGTGAATTCAGGTATCTCGATGATATTATGTGGTTGGGCGGCAGCTTTTAATTTGCTGTCGTCTATGAGGACGGTATTCGTTTGATCCCAAACCTGAGTATCCTCTCCAAGTATCCGCGGAAGTTTCACTTTGTTACTCTTCTTTCGTGGTTTTTCATTCTGTGTAGCCTGGTTGGGGTATTGGGATTGGATATGCGCGTCTCCCCACACTTTGTCAAGACGCTTATACACTTGAACTCTCTCCTTGTACTGTTTGGAGGTCAAATCAAGATCTTTGCGTGACCATACTCCGACCAATTGCTTTTTCATTGCGGGGCATAGAAGTTTATCCAGAACCTCATTGACAGTATGCGGTTGTGAGCTAGTCCAAATCATGACCTTGAAGTTATCAAATAGATACCGGAGAAACGTATCTAGGCCGGGACGCTTGGTAAATTGTGGAGGGAATGTACGACGTCTTCGGTATATTAATGTCCCGTTCATATCAAGGACAACAAGCAGCGGTTGTTGCATTTGTGAGGATTCTGGCCGGAGCTCAGCCTGGGCAATGTACTCTTCTTTTGGAGTGGGCGCAACGGGTTGTATGTCAGGCGTTCGAGATCGCTGTGCTCTAGTTGAATACGGTCGAGAGCGTATAGGGATGAGATTGTTTGTTGCGACTTGGCCAGCGGGGCCTATATTTGTTGGCATGTGCGATATGCGACTGCTGTATGCAGAAAGGGAGTGACGTGCAAAAATATTGTAGGGTTGAGGGGTATGTGAGGGCTGATGAAGGTATCTATGTATCACAGTTAAATCACTTAAATTCACGTTAATATAAAGCCAAAAAGCAGAACTCACGAGGAGTCATTATTGTTGTAAACAGTTCTAGGGAGTAATTCTAGCGGTTCATTGGTTGATGCTTGCGCATAAGAGTGAGGGCCAAATGCCTGCGATGAACTCGAATGTCGGGGTATCTGGGATGAATTGGTATAAGCCCAAGTGATAAAAGTGCCCGGGTTTGTGTCTTCCAGTCCATTTGACATTTCAACGTCCTGATGCGATTGCCCATGCCCGTCCACGGGTGGGAGCGATTGCTCTATGTCTCGTTCTAACATGACATGCGTTGTTGTAGTAAAAACTCTAGTAGATCTATAGGACCAAGGACAGACTTGTACTTGCTAAACATCATGTCATTAGTACGTGGCCAACTATCCATATTAGAAATATTAATACTCACTCGATAGTCGAGGTAACTGCAAAACGGGAAGCCTGAATATTGTGAATGATAGCTAATTCTAGCACCCCAGATCAGGTGATAATTCGATAACAAAGGAACAAAGCCATATCGGCCCTTAAGCATGGCCGTTGGCTTGCGGATAACGAAGACCGCTCTAGTTGACAGGATGAAAGTAGTTACTCCATCACACCCGTATTATTATTTAAAAAAATTTGGGATTTTGACAGGATCACGTGTATAGAGATAAGATAACGATAACAATCAGATAAGATATCCACCGCCTTGGGACTTGGCGTGGCAGAAAAATAAACTTAACCTTTTTTGCGACTTCTTGCAGCGTTTGATATCGAAATTCAAATATGAAGAAGACGAGATAGCAAGACAAAGCTTGCTATAATATATAATATACTGGCTACGGCTGCGGGGGAATATCCAGAGCGAAAAGGGATGGCTCTTTCAGGTATACTGAGCAAAAGGGTTATCGCACACCGGGCAGATGAGAATGAACTGGAGGATGACTTCTCAAGCTCTGAGGAATTGAACACACTGGGCAGTGAAGACGATGAAGATGAAGATGAAGATGAAGATGAAGGTGAAGGTGAAGGTGATGAGTCGGAAAATGAAGAAGCAGTATGTTCATAATGGTTTTGGACTTCTATGGTATAGAATTGCTGGGTATCGCTAACCAAACTTCCATTGAAATAGCCAGACAACGCTTCTTCTGAAGATGACGGAGACAATGATATCAAATCGTCACTGTCACAAATATCTTTCGGCGCCCTTGCCAAAGCCCAGCAATCTCTTGGACCCCTGAAGAAAGGGGCTAAAAGGAAGCACGGGAGTGAAGAAGAAGAGGAAGAAGACAATAAAAATACCAAATACAAGAAATCCAAATCTGACGCCCTGAATGAACTTCGCGAGCGAATCCGAAGAGCGAAAGAGGAGAAAGCTTCCAAGTCGGAAGGATCGAGGGACAATGAGCTATTGGACAAGAAACATAAGGAGGCTCGTTCTTCCAAACATGCGCCTGCGGTCCAGTCAAGCAAATACGCAGTCAGTCGCCGACGAGTTGTTGTTGACGGAGAAAACGTGGCACAAGTCAAATCGAGGGATCCGCGGTTCGACAGTGCAGTACAAAGTTACAGCCACAACGCCAAATCCTCATCTTATGCCACATCTCATTCTGATCTAGCAGCGGCTAAGAATTATGCATTCCTAAATGAATATCGGGATGCAGAACTGAAGGAACTTGAGGAAAAGTTACGTCGAAGTAAGAAAGATGATGAAAAGGCTCGGCTGAAAAAGATGATCACATCTATGAAGGATAGGAAGAGGGCGATGGAGAACCGGGAAAGAGAGAGGCAGGTGCTGGCTAAACATCGGAAGAAGGAGAGAGAGCTGATCAAGGAAGGAAAGAAGGAGAAGGCGTGGTTCTTGAAGAAAGCAGATCTGAAGAAGGAGGCTCTGAAAGAGAAGTATGAGTCAATGGGAGCTAAAGAGAGGCAGAAAGGCATCGAGAGGCGGAGGAAGAAAGTTGCTTCTAAGGAGAAAAAGGAGATGCCTAGAAGTAGAAGGATGGTGGAAGGGTGAGACGGATATTATTGAGGATATTGACATAGGTATATGCTATCGTGCCTCTTCTTCCCCCTTCTAAGCATACGATACACTGTTTACATCGAGCAATGGATACTCGGCGTGGTTTAAAATGCTCAACTTGAAGCCATAGATCAAGCTTAACATAGTTGTAGATTATTATTATGTGGGTCGGTTACATCTTTTGCAAGATTAATCTATGCAAACACAATAACGATGGAATGTATAGAAGGAAAGATTTCTCTGAGGGGAAAAAAATACTTGAATATGTTTGTTGGCTCCTCTGTCATAAATCCAGAGCAGGCGCATGATATGGTCAGTTCATAGGAGAGATGAGAAATTGTGGAAAGAAAGGAGTCTGAGTGGCAAGAGGGGGGAAGGGGGCGTAAGAAAAATAGTTATATATGACAGCATTAATCCAACCCAGCATCCATCCCAATCATGAATACCCAATATTATGCCACACTAAACGATTGAAAGCAAGAAAATAGGAAAATAAGGTAGGGAAGGAGATGTTAGAGATGTAAGTAAGCTGTATGATAAGTGTAGTGGAGAGAGATGGAGAGAACGAGAAATGTGAGGAGGATAGAGAAGAAATGGCTGCTAAAAAAAAAACATCAAAGGATAGAAGAGGAAATCGAAAGGAAAAAGGGCCGTGAAACACATCCACAGTAGCCAGCCCGCGAATGAGTCTTGAGGCAAAAAGGGAGAGAAGGGGTTATAAAGTAAAACTAAAAGGTTGGAAGAAAATAAAATGAGAAAGGGTGGACAACGAGCGCATGAGGGGGGAAAAATCCAGAGAAGACGTGCTCCGTAAAGAATGGGAAAGCAGTAATGATACCGAGTAAGTATAGTCACATAACAGATAAAACGAGTGCAAGGCTGGAGCGAATGGAATATAAAGAGAGCTAAGAGAGTACTATGAATGGAACAAGTCCCATGCACGAGCACATAAGCTTAAGAACTCTTCCTTCTTCTTTCGCTGGGTATCAGGCGAATCTCGTCCAGCTCCAAAGGGCCCGTGTGAAGTTGGAGGAGGCCTATATCTGTGCTCGGGCCCGTTTCCAAGAGGCGGGCTGCCATGATCCTGCTCATACTCGTTTCTAGTGCGTCGACGAGCACTTGAACCGGGGAATCCAAGTGACGATTGACTAGGGAATTGACTGCTGGGTGGTCCGCCGCTAGTATGTGGTTGGTGATGTTGTGGGTGGGAAGAGTGGCCCTCCCCGTTTCCGTTGTGGGCCCCTGCAGGTGATCGAGGGCTGTTGGCCCTGTTCCCACTGTAATGAACTATTCGGGGAAGGAGATCCTCGCGCCCACCAGCGAGTTCGTGCACTGCTTCCTCGGCAGAACGGTATTCCCGGGGTCGTTTGGTTACTGCACTATTAGGTTGATTGGCAGCAATGCTGGGCGAAGGAAGGGGCCCATGGTTGTTAGATTGAGAGTGTGGACCGAAACCATTTCGGGAGTTTGCTTCACGATCTCTATCTCTGTCTCTGTCTCGTGGGCCTAAAGCATCGGTGCCAAATACGTCTGATATTGGAGGCAACCGGTTGTTGGTCTGGTTGGCTGGGTTATGATTTACCTGGGGGGAAGCGGTAAAATCTGGAGGGTTGATAAAACGGCGAGTTAGAGGTGGTGGCTGATGGCGGCCAGTGAATGTCTGGTTGAGCGGTGCAGATTGAATGACTCTTTCGTCGGCGAAAGTGGCAGCAGACGGAGCAACAATGGACAGCCCTGGGGGTGGCCGCTTCTTGCTCGACTTTGGTGCAGCGGAGCCAAAGAGATTTGATTCTGAGGGTTTGACGGAATCCGGACCGTCACCCTTGGCAGATTTCTGTAGGCGAGACTCAATTATGGAACGTTGCTGGTCTCTGACAGAGATGCTTCTCTGCAGCTGTTCTCTCATGTTAGGATCCTGCGTTTGGAACCCAGGGGATAGACATGCAAGGCCGACGTCATGCATGGCCAGTCCATCTCGAGCTGTCAACGGTCCCCTGGCAGTGGCCGGGCCCTGGCTGCTAGCTACGGACGACAGGTCTAGCTTCTGTGGGCGGTGCCGGCTTGGTCCAGTTTGCATGTCAGGGGACGGCGGGGATTCCTTTTTGATAGATATTTTCGGAGCTGGACCCCCACTCCTCCGGGACCTGGTATAGATATATAGGTTAGCCTGGGTCAACAAGAGACAGACCAGTGTTGTATATGCGCCAACTTAGCTGCACTGGCATGTGTATATGGTATGATAGAAAGGTGTATAGCGAGAAGGCGGAAGGGATACGGGGGCCGGACTCACGAGTTGGGAGACCGCTTGTCCTCTGGAGTCGTCTTCTCTCCTGCATAATCGTGGACAGGAGGGCCCCTCGGCGTGGACACTGACGGCCGGGAGGTCGATAGAGGCGCCAGGGCCGGATATGTCTTGGGACTGAGGTCTCTGTCTCGGTCGACCATTGGGGGCAACGGTGCTGCTGTTGGGGGTGCAACAGCAGTGGACATGTTCACGAACGGGAGCAGCAGCCGGGTAGTTCAACGACCAGCAGTTCGATGGAGGCGGCGGCGGGTAAGACAAAGAGCTTGCGCACAGCCGGCCGAGAGTAACAGAGCGAGGGCGTCCTCTTGCTGTATAGTATCTTGGTGTATCGACGTTGCTGTGCGGTCGAGATGTTCCAACGGGTGGTTGATATATCAGACGAAAAGCCGGAGGGAGGTACTTTTCGACTCTGCGGCACCGCCAACGCCGCCTAAAATAGCTAGATGGCTAAAAAAAAAGATAGGATCGAGAGAAGCGAGCGAGCGCAAAGAGCAGGTCCTGTATGAGGATCCTCTTGTCTTCCTGTCCTGATGCGCGATCGCACTATTAGCCGCCGTGACAAGCAGACGCTGTGAGACGAAAGGAGAGTAGCAGCGACAACGACAACGACAACGACGACGAGGACGCAGAAGAGAAAGAAGACGAGAAGAAGCTAATCAACCCCAGGCAGCAGAGAGATCGCATCGACCGGAAGCCCACTCGCGATCCCTTAATCCCCTGGCATACGAGGTTTTGAATACCGTGGAGGGCGGGAAGAGGAAGAAGCGATACAAGGGACGAGGGGGCCGTCAAAAGCAATAAAAACCTGGTATCAGGGGGAGAGGGACAATGGGGGCTTTGTCGAAAGCTGAAACAGGAGCAGTCCGTGGAGGCGACTTCTGCGCATCTCCTCTGACACGCTGAGCTACAGGACGGCCTCTTTTAAGGAAGGATACAGGTCGATGCTGGGCCTTACGAACTGTCCGGAGCCTGGCCGCCGCGGCGTCGAAGAGGTACTTACATGCGGCCAGGACACTGCACTGCTACGGAGCACGCCTGCTATCAGAACTGAGTTACAGTTACGGATGTCGCTTCGCTTGCGTCCCTCATGCATACAACGACAGCATTAACACAGCAGCTATCAGAATGGGGACCTTTTCGGCCTTCCCCTGTGGGTGTGTATGTATATAAAAGGTACGGGTAACAGGGGGCGGTGGTACTCAGGAACAGGCTAGGCCTCACGATGTGCTGCTGCTGTTTCACCAGTGTTTCTCCACGGCTGCCCGCTAGCTGCATCGACATGCTCGTGATTCGAGGAGCTGTTGTTGGCCGAGCAGATGTCGAAGCAGATGTCGAAGCAGATATCAAGAGAGTGAAGACCGCTGGGGCAGACAGACAGGCAGACAGGCAGGCAGGAAGAGGACAGACGGACGGGATAGGGGCTATGGTCGAGCGCAAGAGCCAGAGCCAGAGCCAGAGCCAGAGCCAGGCCAGGCTGGGATGACTGGAGAGGGAGGGACCTCTCTCTGGATAAGGCAGTTACTTGAGATCCCTCCGTGATAACAAGGAATCTGAGACTCGACATCCATCGACGTGCAGGGTTTGCGCATGCCATCCCCGCCGAACTATTGGATTCCAGAAGAGCTAACCCCCCTGGTGTGCAGAGGGGCCAAATCCACCTCCTGGGAGAATCTCGTCTGGAGATGCACTCTTCGCTCGCCCTGGCAGGAGAGCGTCCCGTCGACCTTGGGGGATTTCGCCTACTCTACTCGACTCCGTACCTCTTGCTTGGTGTGCATCTGCACATCCCCTCGCACACTACTACTTAACTATAACTATGGAGTACTGGCGGGATTTTCTTTGCTCAAAGGGGAGAATTAACGAAAAAGCAACGGGCAAAAAAGAAAAGGTACCCTTTGTTTGGTACTACGCCGTTATCTATTGGCCGCTGTCTGTGGCGGGTTTATGGCCTTTCTCATGACATGTCTGATATCTGCCAGACATGATTGGAGCGACGGGCTCTTCGTCCCTCCCTTGCCCCCCAGTCCCCGGCCCCTTTGAGATGCAGATGCAGATGCAGGTGCAGCCTGTGCCCGCCGCTGCTCCGTTTGGTAGCTCCAGGGCTAGATCGAGCGGCCAAACCATGAGCTCTCCGCCGTTTGGAGCATCTTCTTTCAGCAAAAAGGCGCAGTAGGCAGCGAGGAAGAAAAAGCCAACCCTAAAAATATGGGCATCGAAACCTAACTCACGGACCGTTCCTCGGCTCCTCGAAATTTAGGTATATCGAGATTCATTTTGTCTCAGTATTAAGCTTGCCAGGGTAGTGAGTGTTGCGCACAGGGATACGTCGATAGCCTGTGGGCATACG
>NW_003315531.1:0-14065 GCF_000151505.1 Trichophyton verrucosum HKI 0517
CAAACAAACAAACAAACAAACACATCTGGGGCCATGGTTTTCTTTGGCTGCTAGGAAATGTATCGGAGCTATCCAAACACCTTGTGCCTTTTTAAGGTTCGTGTCACTGCATAGGTCGTGGCTGGACGGGCTTTTCGGTGGACGGGAAGACCGGTAGCAAGTCCTCACATGCGATCTCATTGGACCGACGTGTCACCGTTTGAATAGTGTACTCTCAAGCAATATGAGGGAGGTTGGTGGGTGATATAGCTGATCAGGAGATGCATAAGAGGAAGGGGGGAAAGGCTCAAGTTTAACTCAGGATCTCTCTCAAGTCACATCTTTCTCTCAGCTAAGGAAGACCGCCCCCCACCCTCTCTGAGGGAAAAAGGATGAAAGGATAACACCTTACCCTGTATGTTGGGATATTACTTTACCCGCAACTCTTGAGATAGGGTTAACACGACGTTGCACAGATATCTGCTATCCTGAGGCCCATATCCTAATCGGGGCTAGGAAGGAAAAGGTCATTCATGGATTGATGCCCAGGGCAGCTCAAACCGAGATCTGTGCGTCTTATTGGAGAGCCAGGTCGATGGTAAACTGCAAGAAGGAGAAACCCGAGCTGAGGTTTCTCTTCTCTTTTTGGGTTTGGGAATGAATAAAAAAGCAACCACAGGCCAGTTTCCAAACAAACAGACAACGGGAGGAATAGCGAAAAAAAGAAAAGAAAAGAAATAAACTGGGGAGTTTTCTTTTATTTTGTAGCGGGTGTGAGGGGAGAGTGTTGTCTCCATGAATAGGAGTGGGTGGGATATCAAACTTCTTTCTCCAGGCCAAGAACACGGACGAAACCGAAGCTGTGCATCGTCCGCACGAATGTCAGATGCATTGTTGGGCCTGGAACTACCTCGTGGAACATCTGATAGCAGTGCAGGTGGCCAAAACTGCACCTTCAACACGCTGAATTGCGTATCGCGGGAAGGGAAATCGATATCTGTTCTCAAATTAGGACCCAAGCCTGCCTTTCTTCAGGCCAACCTTCTTCGACAGCCCCTGAGGGAAAAGAAAAGGGACGGGACATGCACAGGGCATGGAGGAGACCCCCCAATAATCATCCCGTCTGTCAGAGGCCGGTCACCGGTTCATTAAGGTTGCTGAAGTCTGGGTATCGAGGATGTAGCATCAACTTTTTCTTCTGTATTTGGGAGAAGATAGAGACAAGCGAAGGTGAAGGCTGGACATTGATGACGACTCCTCCAAGGCTGGGAAGGGGGACCGGAAGGGGGTATTATTGGTATGAAACCAATCATACATTGAACTGACATCTACAGTGAGAGACAGGCAGCGCAAACACATGGTCAAGGCCGCTTTTCTCCAGGCCTGATCGAGATGTTGTTGAATTTCTTTTGAAGCTCCAGATTGATCTAACTATGTAAGCCGTGACTGCGCAGAAAAACACGGGCTGAATAACCAACATCCCGATATCCATATCTTGATCTGCATGAAAACCTTCTATCTCGCCTGCAGTGCTCCGTGGTTGCATATACCTCGACACACCCGCCCATATTAACTCCCTACACTTAGACACCATTCTCTGTGCAAAAAGAGATGTCCATGCTGCCGTGTGTTTTCCTTTTTCTATATCCGTTCAACCTCCAATCACTGTTGTTCATCCATCCAGGGTTCAGGACTTGATATCTAGCAGGATCTTACGTATTTCCCAAGAATCCATGCAACTTTGTCCATACACACACATATGTAGTCAGTCAGTCAGTGAATGTATGTATTTGAATGTATGAAGCACTCCATACGCCATTCATCGAGCATGTTCCTCCCATCGTCCTGCTGCTCAACCGATACACTGGCGTGGATAGAGGTCCTTGCTGCTGGTTCATTATCTCCACTATAAACGGAAAGGAGGAAGGGTAGAAAGGGACAATCGCGCAATAGCGAACATGGATTGATACTCGATGCGTAAATACATTTAAAACACATAGCTACTTATATTTTCGACCAACCTCTCCATCTCCATAACCCTGGGAGCCGAACCAAGGAGGCTGGGGAGGAACAAAAGGAGAAACACGGTCGATCAACGTGCAAGCCATTCCCTGGCAGCAGCTTATGGTTGTCCAATTTACTAAGTATGCTTGTCGAATTGAATCTTGCGCTTTGATACCGGGGCCCCTTGCTCCTTCATGGACGGAACGGGTTGCAAGGACAGTCGAGAGATCCCGAGGGTTAATATCGTTCTTTAATTAAATTTCCCCTCCATGGCAGTTGCGGTATATGCATGAAGTTAGAGTGTCTGTGCGCTAATGGAAGCCTTGTTACCTGGAAGATAGAGAAGATCATTACTCCATGGCCCTATACGGAGGATACCATACTCCATACTAAGTATAGCATCACCATGTCGACAGCATTATTGCTGGATTCTGGAACAACTTAGTCATATCCTTGCTGATTTATGAAGTATTTCTTTTCGGTCATTGATGTTGTAAGCTTCACGCTTTCAACAGAATTTGTGTATCTGTACGGAGTACAGAGTATACGAGGATTCTTTTCTGACATGTATACAATCCTGCTTTGACTTGACCATCAACCTCGCACATGGCTTTCCCGTCCGACCAGTGCAAAGTAGTATAGTTGGTGAGCGTATGTATGCAAGTGTGCCCACCTTGAAACGACAAACACGGCACGGACAAAAAAAAGGTTAAGTGGACAGGAGCTGGGGCTGAATCTGTAGCCTCTGCGATAACAGCATCATCCACATTGATACCACTACTGACCAATCGGTCATTCGTAAATAGTTGGCATTCCAGCCAGAAAAAAAGGGATGGAGTGTGTTCGCATTTCGAAGTACTTTAACGCAGCCGTCAAGGGTGATTTCCCCATGCCTAGTGATGTAGGAGAAAAGGCCTCATCTTGGAGTTGAAGATAAAAAAAGAATCCATCGATTCCCTCGCACGTTCTCAATGGGCACGACTCACATACGGATATTCCGTCCTTGAAGATGCAAGGAGGCGCTCTTCCAGCTTCCCAATTTGTTCGCTTAAAATATTATCCATTCAACCATCAGTCGCGCAGCTTGGGAGGCCTTGTTTCTTCTTCTAAGGGAGAAAGAAAGAAACTGCAACGTCATGTTGGAGAAGTGAAAGATGTACCTCCTTGCCTTGCATGCAACGATGGCGATGCCGAAAGAGAGGATGATCGAATGGAACGTTCCATATACGAGGCAATGGAACCCCTTCCAAGGCTGGAGAATGACTCCATACAGAGTAGTCAGGGCCAATATTGATGCTTCGTCGCTACTGGAGACAAATTCTCCGACCCCCTTCGAGACTATTCCCATCCAAGACGAAGGGCTGTGCTTGGTGGCTTTCCTCTCTCCTTTCTTTTTACCCTTGGATCGTTCTTGGTCCAGTCCAATACTCCGTAACGCAAGCGATGTTGATAACTCACATGAGAGATAATAGCTGGAGCAGAGATGATCCGGGCCAAACTGCAGCCGACCCGTGTTTTCTCACCTCGTCAGGATAAAATGTAACTCGTCCATGTACGGAGTATGGGGTACTCCATATAGAGTAGCCTTCTTGACGCTCCATCTTGCATACTTTTTCTTCCTTTTGCTAGTTGCTGATGAAAGGATGATGATAAGAAGCAAAAAGGTGGCGCGAAGTTGAAGTTGAAGCGAGGACGAAAAGGCGGTGTCAAACTGCCGAAGCTGAGCCGAGCCGAGGCTGGGCAGAAAAGGGGACGAGGACGGCTCGAAAGGGGAAAGGACATGATGAATAAGCATCACATGACATAATGCTTATATAAGACAGGAGATGGCCGAAAGAAGCAAAAATAGACAACATCCAGAGAGAGAGAGAGAGCGCGAGAAGACGGCAAGTCGAAGAGCAAGACGAGAGGCGATAATTCCGTACAGAGATTGATAGAGAGACGACGGGGGCCAATAGCCGACAGGGCTTCTTTGAGACAAACGGAGCTCGACGCCCATCCAGTACTAGCCAGGTCAGGGAGCTGGTTGCCTGACTTTCAACGCTCTTTTTTCCCTCCGCTACCTGTCTTCTGACCATCTGTCCCCTTTTCGAACCCTTGCCATCTTGACCTGTACGTCAAGCCCAGTTTGAAATTCGATGAGCATTAGTGAGAGTCTAATATAGATAGTGTGCTAACAATGGGTGTATATAAATAGAGATGACTCGAACAGCTTGCCAAGTCCATGCACAAACCAGTGGCTGAATAACGCGAGATCAGTGCTTGTTGTACTCCGTCGAACGCTCGACATCTCCCTTCGATCAGCGCCCGTAAGGAGCTGTGAAATCCTTGGGAGGAAGTTTTGATATTCGTTTACCTAAACCCACAGGCGGATGTGCCTCCTGCTTTACACAAGATCAGCAGGCTAAGTACTCTCTCCATACGGATATACAGGAGCCAGCTCTTGCCGGTTGTGCGTCTTTATGCGTGGCGGGCTAAAATTATGCAACGAAATGCCGTATCCAGTGGGGACCACATCATGGTGATAACTCATGTATATCGTACATTAGTGACCACGCTCCATGCAGCACTCCTCTATCCAACGAGAGCTAGCGAGATGTGTGATGGAAAAGGCTGGTCAAAGAACTAACGACTCTCTTTTCCAGGTGACTTGGTCGCGCGAGGCAAAAAGGGCCCAAGGAGTTGGTTATTATCACACTGACGGAACGAGAACGAGCCTCAGCCCAAGAACTAGGCTCACCCATGGAAGTGCGAATGAACCATGGTGGTGGTTCGAGTCCAGCGTACGTTATTATTCATACGCCGATGGCAAGCTAGAGCAAGCTTTGGTAGCAAGTCGTATCCAGACTCTGGGTGAATGGACGGAGTTGAAATGGTTAAGATGAGAAACCAAGACGAAGGCCTGCCCTTTTCAGTCACCCTCCGCCCCATGTCAAGAGTATCCATGTCCATGTTCGAGTCCCAGGCCAGGTTCTGTCCACTGTTGGCTTCTCTCCACAGCCCGTCACCGACACACGCACACACACCAAACAGATCGGTGGACAGGCGCAGGATGTAAGTAGGACGTGACGAGGTTCATCCTTCCACGTATCCTCTGTTGGCTTGGACCTTCAACTTAATTTATGCGAGGGACTCGAAGCACCCTTTGCAGGGATGGGTCCATCATGAGCCAACGAACAGAAAATCAGCCACATTCCGTCCTTTGCTTTTCCTTCGGATGATGAATGCAAAATTGCCTATTCTGGGGCTAGTTGGAGAGAGAGTGTGTATGACTCTTTGGCGCTAGTCAAGATGATGCCCATGGTATGGGGAAGGGTGGGGAGCGGCGGTCGCAGAGGGAGGACAGGTAATTCCCATCATCGATAAGGATACGCGAGTTTCTTATTCTCCTTGTTAGTCAGCGTCAACTAGCGGCCCCCTTCAAGGATGTTGGGCCAACCATCGCTTTGGCGCGCCTTGCCCTGGAGGGTTTCTCCCAGCCCTTGACCACGGAGAATACTGACCGAGCCCATAGGATAACGGACATTCATGCGCTGTAAGAAGTCGATAAGAGGCGACAGGTCTTGGCAGGGATCTTCCTACTGACGTTCTCTTTTCCATCTTCTTTGGGACGTAACTACTCTGTACTTTCTCTTGACCAAAAGAGAACTATGGAAGGGATTGAGAAACTAGCCACTGCCACGACATGAAGTATTCTTTGTTGGCTCAACCTGCTGATGCAAATAGCTTGAACTGCGTCTTTGCATAGAGTACGGATACGGATGAAATAAACTGCGAGGGAATGGGAGCGCAGCCGCTGAGTCTCAGGATAGGAAACGAGAGACTCCGTAGTAAGAAGGGTCCCTTCACCGACATCAACATCTCCTGAGAATTAGTCAAGCTGATGGAGGACGTCTCCAGCAAGTCATATCCCAACAACCCGAACGGTGGTTCCTGAATGCGTGGAAGAAATTCCCACACTTTTTTTTTTTTTGTATCACCGAGATCAGATGAGCAGTGTCCTTCTCCCTGAAGCTACCCAATGGCAATTGCCACAATAAACTTCGCATAATCTCCTAGCCACCTCTTCCAGCGAATCAGGCACAAGGCTACGTTGGCTTGAGCTGGCTTCTTTCCAGTCAAAATCTCGTCAAGGCAGCAGAAACAACAGAAGAAGCAAAAAAAAGTTTCTTAAAGTGGACAGAGAATGAGGATGACACCGCCAGAAATAGAAATACGTGTTAAGACAGAAATTGCATTTAATATGGTGATGGTCTATTGAAGCCCAGGGGATTCTCCGCACGATCCTTGCACTGAAACCAATACAAGGTCACCAGCCGTGTTCGAAAAGGGCCCAAGGTCACCAGTTAGATTTTAGCCCGATCATCCAACATGGTACAGGGGCAGTGTCATGCATGCAAAAATTTAATCTAAAAAAAAAAAAAAAAAAGAAGCACAGCAATTTATAACAGCCATGATATGAATCAGATTGCTTTTTGCAAAGTTCCCGAGGCCAACACAGAGTGATGGAATCTACGCAAGCAAGGACATCCAAGCCCCAAGGAAACAGATCGACTTCTTTCTTTTTTACTGTTTTTGATTCGTGTCCAGAGGGCTATCATCAACATGACCAAGCTTCGAAGTGCACCACCCAAGAACCACAAGCCTCCTGGCCTCCCCATCGTTGCTCTTAATTATCCACAGGGCATGCCGAAGCTCCGCAAGCCTCGCATCGCACCAACTCTGCATGTCGAGTCTCTTTCTCGTCGTCAAATCAACCCTTCGGCCACCTCTGTTCTCTGTCCTGCACTGCGGGTTGCTAAACTAGTTAGTTGAATGAAAACCCAAGGGCCAGGACGGGGGGAGCAGGACGTTATGCAGCGCCGCCTATCATGACGCAGGAAGAAGGGCATCCAAGGCAGCTAACTTCTCACTCTTGCTCACCATAACCAGGCTTTGATCTGAGAGATGACGGTTATGTTTTGCCTCACCGCAGCAGGGTCGATAATTTGGAGTCACTCAGAGATTGATGCTCGATGCTCCGTATACAACCATGCACACTCAACATCCATCTTGCATAATGTAATACTCGAAGCCTGGCCAACTAGACCAGCATTAACTTTCCCTTTCCCTTGTTGAACTGTGTTTGCTTTCGTTTCTTTTTCCTTCTGCTGCTGCTCCTTCGAACTGGACTGTTTTTACTCTTCTGCCTTTTTTCTGGATCAGGTTGGACAGAGATGCTGACATCAGAGCCCAAGGAAGATGAAGAAGACGAGAAAGAAGAAAAGAAAGCCAGCCATGCTCCACCGTAAAGTAAAGGTAAATCTCCACGGGCCACACGGCACTGTCCACAGTATCCTGGCTTCGTGTGTCTCGATTTGCCATCTTGCCTGCCGTTTGATTCGTTCCAGAAAACACCATCGATCTTTGACCTGTTTCGTCTTACGACTGGGAGGTCGACGCAAAAAAAAATAAAGGGTCCACGTCAGGGAACGAGAAGGAAAAGGCACCATTCAGCTTCCAATAAGGGTAGCCAGGAAGACCAAAGATTGGCGCTTAGTTAAGCTGGCCTATCTTCTCCTTTAACCTTCAGCGCGACCATCCATCGCCCTATATGACAGAGAACTCGTTCATACATACGCAACCGTTGTCAACAAATCCTGATTCAGCCGAAACATCCCAGGGTGGAGAAGCAGTCTGTCTTCTATATGATGTGGACACGGCTAGTTTCATCATAGGGCCAACATGCTCCACGAACCCCATTGGCCGTCCTTGATTATGTAACAGCCATGGCCGACCTCAAACTTCGTGTGAGCACAAGCTACGACAACATATACGGAGTACGGAGCACTATGTACTCCGTAGGTAGGGGCTCAAAAGAGACAAAGAAAAAGAAAACCTGAAAAGGAACGACAACAGAGAACAGTGAGCAGAGAGGCAGATGTGCATGATTAGCGCCCTTCTGAGCGAAAGGAGAAGGGGGGGGGGGGGAGGAAACGATCTTTTCGTTTTTCTTGCTGCTCTCTTTTTTACTATGCAGCCACTGCATTGACCCGCTGTCTCTCCCCTCTGCATCAAGGGGGGATAACAGCCGGGGACTCAGCGGACGGAGAAAGGCAGAAGCTGCAGCAGAAGGGCACCCAGCATCAGCCAAAGAGAGAGTGTGTGGAAGACCCACGCCCCAGGCTTGCTTCAGCGCAGTACAGTAGCGCAATTTCGCTCGCAGTGTCTTGCTCCTGCGAGGATGGCTGGCGCAGACTAGCCATTGGCGGGCGCCTTGCAGATTTGCTTTTTTCTGTTATATTGTACACATCTCCATCTTTCTCTTCTCTCTTCTTCCTTTTTCCCGTCGTTTCTTTTTCCTTCTCTTTTGCTTTTTTTTTTTCTTTTGCAACAGGTGTGACCCATGGACCATCTGGCAGTGGCGTTCCCTTTCGCTCGTCCCCCATGGAGCCTGGTCCGCCTTGTTTCTTACGGAGCTAAGCTGCGTGAAGGACCGACTCTGCACCAATCATGGCCCATCTCCATCTTTAACCCGAGGCCGCTTGCGGTACCCTCAGATAGAGGTATTTCCCGCCACCACCTGCCTGCCTGCTCCCCCCCAGCCAGCGATAGGGAGAGTTGTGTGTGAGATGAGCGAGCAGTGACGATTCTACACTAACCCTTGGAGGCCCGCTGCTCCCTCTCGGCATTTCTATCTTCCTCCGATTATATGTACCTATCCATGCTCGGACACTCATCATCATCATCATAGTCATCTATATCCTTCCCGTCTCGCCCTTCAATTCACCCCATTTCTTCTCCCCTTGCACGTTCCTTTTCCTGTTATCAAAGTCTTGATCACGGTCCTTTAAACCCAAAACTCCCTCCTCTCCCTATCGCTCCTCTTTCCGGCTCTGGAACTAGCTCTCCCTAATTCTCTCCTCTGCTACGACTGTCATCATCGCCCTAAATTCTTTACCTGGCCATCCCCTACCAGTCCCATATCGCCTCCGCTTCGCCTTGATTTAAAAATACCCGTCTCTGCCGTTTTACCCTTTTTTTTTTTCGCCTCATCCACCAGTTCTGGACCTCCCAGCCAACCAACCACAAGGACCTTAAACCTTCTCAAGCAAAACCATACTTAGCCGCAGAGATATATATACCTTTCGTTCTTTTTCGTTTTGTGCCTTATATCACCCTGCCTCCTACCTATCCTACCTTCCTCTCAAGATCGATAACGGGCCAGATGGACACCTGAGCCATAGGAACATCATCCCGCTCTCTCACCGTCTCACTCTCTCTTTTAATATACCCCTTTTCTCTGCGGGTGTTGTCGACGAAAAAAAAAGGGTTCGTTTACTTGATTCTTTTCTTGGGAGCTTTTATTTTGGACCACATTGCCACCTCCGGACTTTGGAATACCCTTCTACCTTCCTCTCCTTTTACCATCAACCAACCAAACAGCTATATACGTCCGCAACTTGCTTTGCCCCGTTGAGGTATAACAGGCCATGCATCTCCCAACTCCACCGCAGTCACCCCAACCAGTCTCCTATTGCGATGCTCCAGAGGACAAACTTGGGCTACTCCTAGCCAACCGACTAGAGCTTACCGGCATACTGGGTGTAGGTGCTTATGGAGTGGTATATTCTGCTATCGACATCCAGACAAATACTCCATATGCCGTCAAGGCATTGAACAAGGCCGGCCTGGATCCCAGACAGCGAAAGTTCCAGCAACGGGAAATCAAACTACATCATATGGCCAGCCATCATCCCAACGTTGTTTCTTTGGTCCGCATCATGGATTCTCATGATTGTACTTTTGTTGTTATCGAGTTTTGTCCAGAGGGCGATCTATTTTCCAATATCACCGAACGAGGCCACTTCGTAGGAAATGATTTCCTAGTAAAGAGGGCCTTCCTCCAGATTTTGGATGCCGTTGAATTCTGCCACAGCATAGGGATCTATCACCGGGATCTGAAGCCGGAAAACATCCTGGTGTCTGACCGTGGGATGAACGTTAAGCTTGCGGACTTCGGCCTCGCAACAACAGATGCCTATACATCCGACTTTGGCTGTGGCTCTACGTTCTATATGTCTCCTGGTATGTGTTTATTTCCCATTGATCTGGTTCTTTTTTTACCCTGACTAACAGTTGGAATAGAATGTCAACAATCCACCCCAGCCGCGTATGCTTCTGCTCCCAATGACGTTTGGAGTCTTGGAGTTATCCTGGTCAACTTGTCTTGCGGCCGCAACCCCTGGAAACGAGCTTCTCCAGAGGACCCTACTTTCTTGGCCTATCTAAAGAACCCACAGTTCCTAAGGACAATCCTTCCACTATCCGTGGAACTCAATGCTATCCTGAGACGCATCTTTGAATGTGATCCTCAAAAGAGAATCACGATCCCGGAGCTGCGCAAGTTGATCCTGGAATGTCCAAGGTTTACTGTCCGCCCATCGGTCCCAGTCCTCTCCCCAGTGGTTACCCCTCCAACCCAGAGCTTACAGTGCCTCAAGGAGCCAGTAGAATTTGTGCCATTCAACAACTCTTACCCTCCATCCTCACCAGCAGCAGAGCTCATCGAACCACAATACTCCAGCTCCGCTGTTTCAGACACCTCTTTGTCTGACGATGACTCGGTCTCATCATGCTCGTCAACTGAATCCATCAGCAATTTCCAACATCGCTTCGCCCCTGCTGTTATCCCACCTAACTTTTGGGGCTCTTTTATTCCTATAAACCACCCCGGGCAGAAGCTGACCACACGACATAGGCCTCTGGAGCAACCCATGCCTATCACCGTTCAATCATAATTTCGCCTGGACTTCGAATCTTAATTTTACGCCAACGAATCTCCTTTCAATTAACCCTTCTCTGCTTCGGAATATACGTTTCTTAACCAGTTTAATATTCTTCCGATGGACCCTCCCTCTAAAACAATACCAAGGAGTTTTAACGGACGGGCGCCCATTCTACTTTTTTCATCACCACGGTTCCAGTTTGGATTTTAGCTGACAAGCTCCCAAGAAGGAAAAAAACACCACTTTCCGGAAACTTTTCTTCAATTTCTACTCATTCCAGCCAGCGTTTGACGAATTTCATGGATCTCACTTCTCCATTTCAACACGTGTCTTGATACAATCGCTACTTTTCCTCTGCCTTTTCTCTTCCCCTACATAATATCTATTTTGTGCAGGCTGGGCAATTTTTTTTTTCTCCACACTTTACGTTGCAGCCTATGCCTTTTTCGTGTCATTTGTATTACGTTCACCGGCTTGTCTGCTTTCTCCTTTTCGTTTGGGATGGATGAAAATGACGAATTAACTTCTCTGGCGTTTTTCATGCTGAAATCCTCGAAGCAGGTAGTTTTTGTTTTTTTTTTTTTTTTTGGAGGCGTTTTCATTCAAATACTTGTCTGGGAGGCGGAATACTTTTTTTTGCGTGTACTCATGCGGGTTGTTTTAAGATGCATTTGGAGGCCTACTCATTTTTTTGCTTACCTTTTTTTCTCCCCTTACCATTTACCAATAGAGGTTTACTTGCGGGAGTGTCTTGCGTTTTGATGGGATGATGAAATTCTCGCTTTCGAAACTGATACCCAGAATTTATATATACGTTCAACAAAACCCCAATATTTTACCCAACTTGGAGCACACGAACTATACCTGTGCATCCAGAAAGACCTGTTTGGATGAACCAGCTCTTAAATGCGTTCCTCCATACCCCTTAATGTATATAGTGACAGTCAATACAAATATTTATAGACTGATCAGCTCCTTGACGACTCTACTTCGCATCCGGATAATGGTCGTACTTCCAGACGTGGTACAGCCTGCTGGTCGCATTGATAGACAAGAGGAAAGGCAGGCTAGGATACCTAACGCCCGTGTTATATGTATGGCATCTTATGTGGTTTCTCTGCGCTGCTCGTGTACAGCGATGGCTGACTATTGCTGACCAACTTGACGCCCGACTCACCTCGCAGCCTCGTCGTCCCTTTTCTTTTCTCCCGGCGAGGCAGCCAGCCCCAGGGAGAGAGTTAGCCAGTTCGGGATCAATGTCCGTTCGCAGTCCCCCATCGTCTCTCTGCCGCTGATCTTGTGTCTCCCCGTTTGCTCATCCACTCTCCGTATTCAGATGCAGGGGACTCGAGCTCTCTTCCTAACCGGGTCTAATTTCAGCACTCTTCAAGAAATGATACCCTCCCAGTACTCCGTCGCTAGTAGTGAAGAGAAGATAGCCCCATCTGGATCTTCCTCCCCTTTCTTTTTCCTTCGTTTTTTGTTTTCGGCATGTTGTCTGGGTGTGGTTATGTATCTACTTCTCCATCTCGGGGCGCTGCTTCCAACCCCCTTTTGGCAAAACGAGGATTTCATCTTCAAGGCGATGCGAGATGTGCAGAGAATAATCCTCCTCCTTCTCCTCCACCCACCCCCATACTGCATCTAGCTCGTAAAACTAGTTCGGGGCCATGGTTCCATCCTCCACTAGCGACGACAGATCGGCAGGCTGATAGGCCCTCCCAGGGAGATCAAGCCACTTGGGCAACGCTCGCTGCTGACCGTCGTCCTTTTCTGACGCAGGCCAGTTCTCAAGCACAAGTCAACCTAGACACAGCCAGAAACGGGCTACTATTGACTCGGTTGGTCATCCGTACATTTCCATTGCAGCCAGGCGGGGCGCAACCCCGTTATTTGGTGATTTGGCTTGAAGAGAGATGCAGCCGTGGGGGCGAAGTTCACGGTGTCTCTCTCGATGGTCTTCTTCGTTTCTTTTTTACTTCTCAAGACGAGATGAAATCTATCCATGCAGCATGGCGACAGCTAACCGGGTCTAACGAATGAAGGAAAGAAGCCCGTCTGCTACGTGAGATGTGAGCTTGTGCATGAATTAGATTGTTTGCTGATGGAGGATGCTCGGAATACCCATCCTCTCTGGTCAGGGGGCCTTTTTGCTCGACATATTGAAATTAACTACGGAGGTTATGCTCTATGTCCAGCATCTTCCGATTGCATGGCCAACTCTTGTCTCCCTGCATGGATTTACTCTTTTCATGTTCATCTGGTTAACTACGAAGTACTCCGGACTTACTGGCAATCATCTATCTATATTGGGCTGCCGAGTCACCTTCTAGCCGATTGCAGGTATAAATAAATGCATGTACAGAGTAGATATGCAGATGAAGGGATCACATGGAGTGCAGAAAAATCATTCGATGTTTCTCGATTACCCCCTACCAGCCATGCAAGTGGTAGGTAGACCCATGAGGAGATACGCTGGCAGCAACAAGGGTTAGGAAGAAGGGGATGCATGTTTCTCTCTTAATCATCGTTGGCATGATTGTCTGCCTGCTAGTCGCCTAGAAAGAAAAAACCAAGACTGTCACCCTGCCGGCTGCCGGCTCCAGGGCTCTGCATCTCCATCTGACAATGCATCCAGGCCTTAAGCAGCAATATACCGTGGCTCGTTTGTTGAATCCCCGTCTGCTTTGTGGGGGGCCCATGGCTTCGCTGCATGAAGGACAAGCTGCATAACCATATATACCTAACTACTTATACTATACATATCTTTCCGTTGCGGATATTTTATGTAACCCCTTTTTAAAATATAACGGAAATACCTGCTGAATTAAGCACCTCTTAAGTGCAAGGTAGATAAAGGCCTTTATTGTCTGCGCACTAGTTAGTCAGAACAGAGACGCAATATCGGGAAGGTTGATATTCAACATATATCCTGTCTATAGCAGAGAGGGCTATAAAGGAGGTCCGAGGAAAACAGAGATACCCTCTTCTAAATCATTCATGCGACCCCCTGACATGGCTTGCTGGGTAGATAATGCAAGAAAATGCTTTAAACCTAGGAGTTCATATAAGGTCATGCCCGGAACCCTCCAGGAAAACCAGTTGGTCGAAGGTTTAAACATTTTAAAGCATGCAGTTTGCATCTGCCTTTTTACTATTGCAATCCTTGAACTTGCTGGGGGTGATAAACCAATGCGGTTGGAACCCAAATAAGGCTGTTCAGGTATGTTCAGGATGGACTTAGAAGCAACTGCTGGGTGGAGATAGCCGTGGGTAAGAACTTAGTCTTAGGTTCAGTGATGTGTACAAGGAAG
>NW_003315532.1:0-148980 GCF_000151505.1 Trichophyton verrucosum HKI 0517
ATCTTTTTTTACTCAAGTAAATTTGTCTTCGTTTAGCCATTAATGGATGGCATTTCAGCGACTGTAGTTTAGCCATGGCATTATTCCTAATCATTCGTAGAATATTCTAGCCGTACGCCACTTTCCCAGGAATCATTACTGTGAACCCTCGTTCTCCAACAATCTCCATCCAAATCCCGGAAACGATAATAGATAGAAAGAGCAAATATCGTTTGAGTTGATCGCAAAAAATGAAATATAAGATTGGCAACGTTAAGCAAAACGAACTCGCCTCTCTCTCTCCACTTGCTCCGCTCTCGACTGCTCGGCTCGTAATATTTCGTCACAGCAACTTTCGCAAATAGGCAGGCCATCGGCGATAGCTTCATCCTGACGGACAGCTCGACTGCCATTGCAGATAGTGCAGGTTATCCTATGTGCTGGCGGGTGCAGCACGGCGGGCCGAATCCCTGGGACCCGTTGATGCCTATCAACGCTGGTCTCCTGCTGTTCTTGATACAATCTCCAGAGCGTCTGGGTATTTAAGGGCTGGTGGGAACGATGGGAAGCCGCAGAAGGCCGATCGGCAACAGGATTACTATGCTGACAACGCACACGAGGAGCTGCGGCAGGAGTCCTGTGGTCTTTGAGTGAGTTCTGGATGGCGTCCTCGAAATCTTGTTCCTCTTTTGCTATCTCATAATCAGAGATTGTTGAAGGATGTCCTGTAGCCTTAATTGTTTCTCTTCGAGCGGAGCTTGACACAGCCTCGGCAGCAGTTGAACGCAACGAGGCTTCAGGAGGAACAGCCAGCAAAAAGCCATTGCCATCATCACTGACCAAGATGCCATTGATCTGGTCTATATTATAGCCAGAGAACAATGTATATGAGCCCCTCACATACCGAGCAAGACCTGGGCCTTGGAGGCCACTGGTAGCGCGGGTCGACGAACTTGAAACAGGCACTTGTGACCTAGGTCGTGCATTACTAGATAGATTATTCGGGGAAAGAGCCGTGATAGTAGGTTTCCACCGCAAGTAATGCAGTCTATCTTCCATTATCAAAGTGTTTATTTAAGATCGGTAGGTGTATTATAGAAGGAGAGTATTCACTCCGTTGGAGTTTCAGAGGTATAGTATTTGTTCAACTTGACTAATATACCAATGACAACTGAGCCCAGCAAGCAGAATCACACTTGTTCAGGATTAAAAAGGGTATCAAAGTTGTATAAGAATATCAAGTCATGTAGCCTTGCTTCTTGTAATTATCCCCGAGAAAAAAGGGGTAGAGAACCGCCCTTATATAGTCATGTCCCTTCGAGTTTGCTAGCATCCAGCAAACCCCAGAGTCAAACTCCATCAAACAAGGCTGAAGCAAGCAACAAACATCTTCGCTACCTGACCGTCTGTCCAAGTTCATCTCGCCCATATATTCCTTGGATCATCGGCCATGTCTTGTTCACCTTTCGCGTCTTTTTCGTGTTTTCGAGATGGTCGTCCTTCTTGCCTAAAACAGACTAGTAACATTACCTAATCCGCTAAACCAAAACAGGCTAGCTAAGCGACCTCTATCCACGCTAACCGCTTTCGGGGCCCGTCAAATTTTCTGTGTGCGAAAACTCGCAACTTCTCACACGATCTTGACTTCAACCTCGCTTCTTCCTCTTCTTCCTCGCTTCTTCTCCTGCTCGACCGTCGACTCTCTCGCAAAACCATCTCTAGAAGCGCTCCCTCGTCACATCTCATCCTCCAGACAAGACATATTGAGTCAACATGGTATGTTCTTGCCGTTTCCCTGACAGCGCCGATGCTGCTCTTTCGCCGCAAGATGAGCTGCATGAGTCAAAACCTCATCATGATGGCGTCGACTAGGGCTCTGAAGATGGCAGCCATATGGACAAAATTGCTGACGGATATCGATGAATAGGTTCTCGCGGTCGATCTTCTTAACCCCCAGCCCCAGTCGGAGGCTCGCAAGCACAAGCTCAAGGTATGTGCTGTCGGCATCGCCGTTGCACCGTCGCATCACCCTTTAAGCGAGAAGTTATATGGCCGGAGTGAAAAGTCATCGAAAAATATCTAACTGTCGAATTTCTACCTTCTACAGACCCTTGTGCCTGCTCCCCGATCCTTCTTCATGGACGTCAAGTGCCCCGGCTGCTTCACAATCACCACCGTCTTCTCGCATGCCCAGACCGTCGTCATCTGCGCTGGCTGCTCTACCGTCCTTTGCCAACCCACCGGTGGAAAGGCCAGATTGACCGAGGGATGCTCTTTCAGGAGAAAGTAGAGGATGACTTAACGCCAATACCAAAAAAATGTGTTAAAAATGGGATATGAATACAAAAGGATCACAATGCAACCTGTCATAAAATAGCTTTCTTTACGACGAACCAAGGCAACCCGCCCGCAGACCTCAACCCCCTTTTCTCACCATACCACACCGCACCACACCCAACAACATAATATTCTCCAAATACCAAAAAATGTGAAAAGAGCTTATTTAATGCAATATGGCAGCGTTGTCGTTGTCGATTCTTTTTCTCCCAATATCCCGACTTTCCATGCTTCCGCTTTCGAAATTTCTTACTCGATGATACCAGACAGATAGAAGATGGAGATCATCACCCTGTTACCTTCTTGTTTCCGCATGTCGACACCTTTTCAGGGTTGGCACAAAATTTGATGGATGGCGGGAGTTCCGGATATCTGGCAATCAAATCAGAACCTTTGCTTTCTTGCTTTTGTTGCTTCTTGTCTTCTTGACTCTTCACTGTTAATCTTTAATCTTCACATGAAATGTCTACCTAGTCGGCTTCTCCAAGCCATGCTGGGCAATTCTCGAGTGCCTTTCAAGTCGGTCTTTTTGTTTCGACTGGCAGTGCGTCAGACACGGGGATGGAGGAGACTTGAGTCGAATAGTTCAAACTTACTGTTGTGGACACATGGGCTTTCCAACTTCTAACATACCCATATTCGGGAGTGGAAGGTTGATATATGTCTGAGCCTCCTGGCCTGGATAATATGACTTTCTCTGGAAACCACGTTGTGGACGAGAGCACAGTAGCTTGAAGTAATCTTTTCTTTAGTGCCTCCATTACTTATATCTGACCTTGCTAGGAATTCAAATGCTGTATACTTATCGCTTGCATTCTCTTGTAAATGAATTGATATTTTGCCTCAGTTATGAGTATATTTTACCTGCTCGTCCTCAGTTAAGCTAAGAGAAATTTAATTAAAAGATGGATGTTGCCTTCACAATACTATTTGCTTCTTTAATGACAGGACAATTTGGTAAGATAGTTATCACTACCTTCGCTCATTCTTAGATAGTGCTCCCAGCTAAGAGCTAGCGGTGAATTGATAGTCAAGTGAAAAAAAAAAATCAAAGAAACCGCCTCTGGTACCCATAACGCAGCGGGCAAAGTAACAAAGAAATGAAAATAAGGGAAAGCGCGCGGACGGGGAAAGTTGTGAATAAACGTTCCGTCCAAGATTATCCTCCTAACTTGTCCACGACGTGATAATGCCGAACTATGGTGCTGGTGCGCCAGCAAGCCTCAATTGAATCTGGGGGAGGACTGAGCTACTGATACCTGCATCTTTCAACATCTCTAGTAACTCCCCGAGGGTAGAGGGTGTATTCGGTGCAGTTAGGGTGTTTACCATGAGGAACTCTTTCCAGGCCCAACGCCTTAAGTCTCTCTCCATGTCAATGTGGTCAGACCAGTATCTCACCGCTTCAATCGCCGCATCATTCATGCCACTCATATCATCATTATGAAGCGCACATCTAGCTTTGTAAAGAAGATCAGGCAGAGTGTCATCATTTTCTCGAAACTGGCGGACCCCAGCAGTCTGAAAGATCCAGAGCAAGTTTTCCAGTCTCCAGTAGGCGTTCATGATGCGAGTGTTGGTTGCACATTTGTCTGTGGTAGAAACCAGGCTCTCCCAGATAGCAATCTTGTCTCGGAATGTATTATACTTCTTCATTTCTTCCTTGGGTATCTGGGTGGTGTTGAGAGGGATAAGGGTTGGTCGGGAAGGAGACGGCTGGTAGTTAACGTGCGGGAGAACGCTGAAAGTCTCATTTCCCCACTCAACGGTCTCGACAGACACATTGGTAACGGATCGGAGGCGGCTGAGCCAGCGGAGAACGTGAACGGGGTATCTCAGGCAATCAGACAGCTTCCCGGTGAAGTTATAGTCGATCTGGATTGAGATTGACAAGGTGTGAATGTTAGGTTTCACTAACTTCAGAAAGACTTCCAGCTTTTGTAAATTGTCAGCAACCATATGATAACTGGTTTTCATTTCTCGCTCCCAGGTGTATTGCAATGACACATTAGCTAAGTTGGAGCGGGCCTGCTGACCCTTCTTCTGAGGGTGGTTGAGGTGAATATGAATGTGGAAAGACCTCATTTTCGAAAAGTTGGCCACGCCCATTGGCAGGCTTATGGTAGTACATTTGAGAAAAGGGTGCGAGGGAGCTCCTAGAAGGGCAACGGGGCGATCCGAAGAGTTTTCTGATTTGCTTAGGCGAGCCTTCTCAATCAGCAGGTTTTTGTAGTATTTCCAGTTCCACAGATCGCCGGACATGTGCATATGATCAGGTCCCACCTCCATGGTAAACTTGGGGTATCCATAGAAAACCGACGTAGCTTCTTCGTTAATTTTGCGGTTGACGCGGAGAATGCTGGTCCGATTGCCTTTGCTGTTACGGGAATCAGAATAGGGCCGCTTATCGGTCTGCGGTTCGAGAAACAGCTGCTGGTAAATCTTCATTCTCAGTTCTGCGGGGATCATCATGAAATAGCATGGCTGGGACATATCATCATGATCAGGGCAGAGCCTAACTTCACCAGGGCTCCATTTGAACAATCTCCCGCACTCAAAGCCACAAGGCAATATCGCCTTACAACGAGCAGATGATGGAGCAAAGGGACGATGCATCCCACATACTGGCAGTCTTCCTGGGATGGTTCCATCTGGTTCAATCCCATTTCTGCCTTTATAGCGGCATGCCTCGCCTTTCAGGGTGTGGACATTGCAGTTGGGCGAGTCTACGGGGTGGAACCCGCAAGTTTGCCGATGAATAGCAGCCAGATCCTGCAGATCGGGTAACTGAACCACCGGTTGGGTGTCCATGGTGCCAGTACAGGGTGTGTCGACTTTCAACTTGATCAGCAAAGAAATGCAACGCAGGATACGGTTTTCGTACTTGTGGTCAGGAGCTCATATAGAGAGGATAGACTGATTCGATTTAATGGTAGTGGTTTAGGAGAAGTAAATCCTCTGATGTAATAGGCAAGATATGGACTCTCGCCTCTTCCCTCGAGAGTCAAGTGGGTAGGGAGGAGAAGAGCAGAGAGAGAGGAAGGAGTGAAAGAGTAGACAGGTTAGTGAGGGGCCTTGACTTCATTCAAATAGAAGTGAGCTGTGGTGAATTCCGAAGATATGGCCAATGCATAGAGGACTAGCAACACATGGGCTGACAAAAGATATTGGATACTCCACTGGTAGGACATCCAAGAGACACTTCGACCACGTTCGAATGTGATTCCTTGCCTTTCTAGATTGCGTCAACTTCCATCAGCTCAAGTATAGGATGTTCATAGAACATGTTTTGGATATTTTTGGTGGTAGCACCTCCTAGAAGGACATGACTGCTTTGGATGTCCTTGGTATATGGAATAAATTTCAAAGACAGCTCGCGTCAGGGAAAAAAAATAGTCATGCTGACAAACACCGACTTAGCGCTCAGTATGGAGGCATTCTGCCAATATAGCTGCTATGATGGCCCAGCATCTCGGGACCAACCGCGTTGCTGATGAATAGGAACGGTTTTGTAGGGGGTATAAGTCAATAGCTCTTTCCAGAAAGCCTGCCTAGCCGGGCTGACCTCACAAAGACTTGTTATCCTAGCCCCTGACTAGCAGAAGCTAGCAGATAACAATGGGTAAATCAAAATAGTGTCAATTGAACAATGGCTCTCATATTGATTGATATTGATGCCTTCCAATGATGATGATGATGTTGTTGTTGTTGTTGCTGACGTAAGGCTGATCTGGTCGGCGGAGTGGACGGCGCGTGGGTCACATGATGTTGTATCGGATAAAGTAAATTCCGGTGTTTGTTTTGGTCACGTGGTACCTGGCTTCCCGTGCCGAGGTCAACTTCCGAAACGAGAAAAAGCGACGACGACGTCAACAAAAGACGTGGGTTGGAGATATAGAATAGGCCGTCAAGGCATAAGAATAACATATTGATTTGAACGAGATAGCCCTTGCAAAGTAGCTAACTACTTACGGAATGCATTCTTCTTTATTGCAAGTCACCTTGCACAATGCCGTTATGCCGAGTTACTCCCAGAAGCCGCAGACCCAAGATGCAGAGCAGCAATAATTGCTGGGTAAATTTGATTGCCCTTGGCTAAGACCATTTGGCGTTCCCCCGGCACATATAGTCCAGGCTGGTTTGGGATATTCCCTGAATATACTTCCCTCCCATGGCAGATCTTATGGTCTTATTCGCAGCTCAAAACCTTAGTATACAACTAAGGAGTTCTGTGATACCTCTCCAGGATTGGAAGATGAATGGCTTGTTTCAGAATAATTATGGGACCTCAAGTGGAAGAAGGGAAAGTAACTCTGTGCCGTCGCCAGACAAAGGATGAAGGGAGGGCCCAATAACGGAGTGGCTAGATCGGCCTATATAAGAAAAACTCCTCCCCAACACGTCCCTTAGCCTGCCAGCATTTACGGCCACTGTTCAACTCTGTATCCGAGTCACGGCGTATATCACTCAACGGAATTATCCCTCTATACTCTGAGCACAGACAAAATGCCTGAGAACTCTTCTAGCGGCAACGGTGGCTACACCTACAAGTCTTCCGGCACCAACAGCCAGGTTTGTACTATCCGTGATGTCTGCACTTCCAATTTTCTTCCGACCTCAACAAGGTTCCGTTTGCTAGAAGATGATATGCCAATGGCTACTCCTCTTTGACCACTAGTGAAACCAGTTGTGGCTTCGATGTAGTCAGAGATACCCGTAGATATACCGGGCTCCTGCCATGCCGTATTCTTTTGGTCCCACAGCATGCTTTTGTTGATATGTTAACCAGAAGGCCCTTCATGGGCAATGACGAGCTGACAGCCTGGTCAATTGTGTATTTTTCATCATTCGAGAGCGTACTGTTAACCATATCTAGGGAAACCATTATTGTGCCCGTGACTATGGCTCTTCCGCTGTCAACTCCAATTCTTACCATTACTCCAACTCGTAAGTCAATACTTTCCCCATTTAGAGCTTACAAAAGGTCGAGACTGACAGTGTTGCCTTGGTAGTGATGGATCGTACTACTACAGCAACCCAAACGGAAGCACTTACTACAACAATGGCCAGGGTGGCTCCGTCTACACTCCCCCCAGCGGAAAGAAATAGATGGGTTCCCTAGTGACTATACGGCTTGATGAGCTTCTGGGTCATTTTCTATGAGCAAGACAGAGTATTTCAACGCCGTGCCTTGTTGGAAGAGAACTCTTCTCTAAGTTTGCAACATTTTAGCACTAGCCCGTTTACCTCTTAAATCAATGCCAGTAGGCCTCAACTATATTTCGAAGTCACTGAAAATTATGTGTTGAAATATGTAGTCGTTCATATTAATAACCTATCCGATTTATTCACTTTCTAGTTTTATCCCACATTCTGACGAACTCCTGCTTTTGTCTAACCCCCAGCCCAACCCTCTTCACCCGTCCCAGCCGGGCAAGCGAATCTCCGACCAAGAACATCATTTTCTGCTGTTCAGGATTCAAGGTTGCATCGGACCCGTCTTGCTTGTTCTGGGCCGGCATGTTTGCAGCGCTTTCTTGGCTTACACTTTCGGCAATACGCACCCGGATAAAATGACTTGGTTTGCTCAGCAGGTTCCAAATAAAGCGCGCATAGGATCCCGGGATCGGTGTCGTGACGTCGGCTGGCTCATAGCGAAGATTGATAGGGAATATCTTGGTAGATGGTGACGCTGAACACAGAGAAGGGCTGAGCTCAAGAATTCCCTTACCGTTGGTGGTAGTGCATTCAGGAAAGACGACGATACAGCGGTCTGGATTTCGTTTAATAAGCGTCGATAGGTCGGTTAGATCCGCTTTGGACGAATGGGGTGGCGTTGGCTCTGGCGAGTCGAAAGCATGAATAATGGCTTGCAGAAGCGAAACCTGCTTCACTTTCCGTGTACCGGGGTAAGAGGTGGTAAACACTGGATTGAATATAGCCGCCAGGTAGACAACATCAATGGGGCTAGTGAACGACGAAGCAATTACTGCTCCTGGTCCGGGAAGACGGGTTTCTATATGCTTCGCCAGTGATCTGTGTAGTGGTGTCAACGAAGCAGTTCAAAGTAGATTGCCGCTGGTGGACGTATAGATCCAACTCACCCTTTCTTAACCCCTTCAATCTGTAGGTCTACCCACCATATGCCCGGTATGCCCAGTATTGTCCAAAGAGATATCTTCGTCCCTAGACTTCCTATGGGAAGCCACTGCAGTATGCAGAAATAGAAGAGACAGGCGGATATTAACAGTGGGAATCGCACAACAAACAGAAAGGTGTGAAATAAAACTGATATCGTCGGTGTCTGTCCCACGATAGGTAGGAACGGAGCAATCCCCGATGCTGTATATTGTCAGAGCCTCTTGAGCACTGGATTCATAAACACCGTAGTTGCAAGCGAACGCACCTCGATCCCGGAACTGGGAGTACTTCTCCATGACTGACTACACGAGCTGGTTAGAAGATGTGGTCACCGATTATGCTCCCTCCATGTTTTGGGAAAACAACATACCTTCCACAGTCGATATATTTCAGCCAGCGCTCCTCTGCCTAGCTAACTAATTTATCCACAAAGTCCACTCTCTCAGTCGCAAAAAAGGTGTGTCGTGAATCGCGTCGGGTCGTTGGTCATTATGTGCCCTCGAGGGTAACAGCCAACTGTACAAGGCACTTTTCCTTGGGATGCAGCTTGGGGTTATGCTGCGGTATAGACGTCAGAGAGCTCGATCCTGTCCTGTCCACCTGTCCTTTTCAACCTCAATCTCCATCCCATCGCTGCGCTTCTTCTCTTCACATGCAAGAACCAAAAACAAGCCCACTAAAGCCAATGATTATGTCATCATGACCATGAGTTTATTTTAAGTTAGTCACGTGGAAATGAGCCGCAACACCTTGTTTTTGGTCACTTTTGGGGGGTTCAAGGTCGAGTTGACGGCGTGTTTTTCCAGCGAAGAGGCCAAATAACCTTTACTCATAAGTTGAAGAACTCGAGACCTCGTCTCAACTTCGCTTTTTGCCCCAGGTTCGAACCTCGATGACTTCTTTTTGCTAATTTTTGTAGCCCAAGACCCTGGAAGATAAATGATCCGGGATACATTTAATCAGCCCGTGGATGTTGATTCTATCCAATTTGGGACTCCGCCAAATTTAGCTGCAGACTAGCGGGTTGAAAGCAGTTGATTCCCTTGACTTGTCAACGAAGAGGCTACAAATAACGCAGAAGTTACTGAGAACCTACATAGTAGGTTCTCACTTCGTTTTTGTCTCCGGGCCCCCTAGGTTCGAGTAGTAGTCATTCTATTTTATTTTATTTTTACCATCAGAAGCTCAGTTTGACGCAAGTAGCTCTGCAATAATCGAATCCAAAATAGCACCGTCGACGTCGATATTATATAGCGCCCGGGTAGCTGAGGTCAGATCCGGGCAGATATCGGATAAAAGACGCTCCGAATCCCGCAAAGCGGCCCCTGCGCCAACTACCATGGATGGATGGTATGGAAGATGCTGGGGACATTAGAAACACCCATCTTGCAACCCCCTAAGGAAATAATACCACCTTAGCTGGCACAGCTGCGTTGATTAGATTCAAACATGGCGAAGTCAACAGGAAAACCACTCAAAATCCTCATGCTCCATGGATACACCCAGTCTGGCTCGCTGTTCCGTGCCAAATCCCGCGCTCTAGAGAAGCACATACAGAAGAACCTCCCTGCATACTCTGTTACTCTATCATATCCATCCGGTCCTATAGGGCTAAGTCCCTCTGATATACCCAATTATACACCAGTTTCTAATGGCGGTTCTGTAGCCGATGAAGCACCTGAAGCATTTGCATGGTGGCGTCGTTCAGATCTCGTTGACCCGCCTGAATACATGGGGATGGAGAAAGGCCTGGAAACTGTCGCCAATGTGCTTGCAGATGAAGGGCCGTTTGATGGTGTCATTGGCTTTTCTCAGGGTGCTTGTCTAGCAGCAATGGTGGCCAGTTTACTCGAGCCAGACCGCAGTAAAGCATTCAGCTACATGTCTGACCCGGCAAACAATCAGCAAGAACTCGTCAATAAGTCTCCCGGCGGAAACCAGCGAGATCCTCAAAAGCCACCGCAAGGGCCAGAGGATAAGAAGATGGTGACTGGTATTCCATTTCCATCTTCTTTTACCGGCATCTCACACCCGCCGATGAAATTTGCGATATGTTACGGAGGTTTTATTGCGCCTGGCACCCGGTACAGGGCATTTTATGAGCATCCCAAGATTCAGACACCCGTGTTGCATGTTCTGGGGACGTTGGATATGATAGTTGAAGAAGCAAGGAGCAGGAAATTGATTGAGTCTTGTGCTGGAAACCCTGAGTCTGATGGTAGGGTCTTGTGGCATCCTGGTGGCCATTTTTTGCCTAGCCAGAGACCATATTTGGATGGAGCGGTGCAGTTTATCAGGCTACACATAGAGGGATTAGACGGCAATGGTAACAAAAATTCGGCCGACGACGATGTTGGAAATATGGACATGCCGTTTTAGACAGACATGCGGCCCCGTTGAACGATGACAAGAGAGAACCTTGATCTTAGAGATTATAGACAATGTGAATATTTAGACAGGATGGGACTAGACCAGACCATTGGTGGTTCTGCGGTATATTACACATATGCAAGAAACTGGTTAGAACGGAATACTATCATGAGAAGCAAGGGCAGTTGGGCAATAGTTGCTTGTCTATGGGCATCTTATTTGTTGTACATATCAATGCACATTTGCTAACAAACATATCTATCAACGTGCCTTCGACCTTCCAGCCTTGGACGGAAGAATCCTGGCCATCATCTCCTCCTTAGTGATCAAGTGGTCAATTCTCTCCAGCAATCCAAGCAAGCTCTTCATGTTACTACTCCATTCGTTCAGAACGTCATCCGCATCCCGTGGTTTGGCAAAGTTGACAAGTCGGGCCGGACGATCAATTTTAGCGTAGATTGTCTTGGATGTAACGAGATCACTGATGTATTTCTCCGTCTCCTCCTCGTCTAGGTCGAGAAGCTGAGTTAGTCGGCCCATCTCGATGCGAGTATAGTATTTGGCAATGACACGGACATTGTGTTCAATGACACGCTTCCGGAGATCTTGCCAGCGTTGGTAGGCCTGGTCGTCAGCTGTGTGGTTAGTTTTGGCGCTGAATACATCAGTGCTGCAGAGATGGGGCCCGAATTGTTCTGCAACCATGGGCCAGCGCATCAACTCGTTGATTGTGAAAAGTTTGACCAGCCGAGCCTCCACGGGAACAAGGGAGTTCCGCGTATCAGCTTGAATACGGTGCAAAAGATCTGACTGCTCATTGTCGAAAGGTGAAAGGATAACATAGTAGATGACCCGTTGCAAAACCTGTAACTTTGATTAATTCCTTTGCGTGCCATAAATAATACAGATGATCCTAAACTTACTGCACGCAGCTGTTCAGGGTTTTCTTCAACAGACTCGGTGTCGAGAACCTGTCGGTAATGTTTGCACACATCAAGGTACTTGCTCTCATGATTTGCAAGGATAATTTGCTGTTCATAGTAAAGAAGCTTCAGATCTGTAACATCCTCTGGCTTCTCCACTGGAGGATCATCGGGACTACGTTTCTTTTCTTTCTCTTCAGCCTCCTTATTGTCCTTTTCAATTTGTTCCGGAGTCCGTTTGGGTTTTCGGGCGAAGAATTTCGTGGTAATCTTGCGACTGAGGATATTCGCCTGTGTCCAGTCCTTCCTTTTTATGCAAAGAGCAACCTGTTCCAGGATGAATTCCGTCTTCTCTCTTCGGGCCATAGATCCAAAGGTCTCAACCTGTAGTTCGCAAAGAATGTCGGCGGCAGCATCGATATCGCCCTGACTCTTCTTAATATCGGATAAAGCCCGAGTTACCCGCGCTCTCTCAACTTCAACAAAGATCTAACAAGTCTCGGGTTAGTATTAGTCAACACATGGCTGTCCGAAGAATCACGTACCTTCCCCTCCGTTACTGTCCTTAACGTTTCGATCAAGGCCAATTTAGTCTCCAAATTTGGTGTCTTATCCAAGAACTCCATCACCACCTGGACCATCTTTGTTATTGCCTGTTTGAGCTGGCCATGCTTCTTCGAGAGAGCAATGACTTGTTCGTTCAGGAGCTCCCACTCGCGGGCATTTTTGCAGATTGTAACAATGCCCACCAACAGTCTCGAGGTCGAAGGAAGATCGGATGCCTTAAAAAAAACACTTTATTAACTCCTATATTCACAAGATGTGGATTGTATATTCCGTACCTGTCGTGCTTGTTTCTCTAACACGAGGAGCTTGTCGATAGCGCCTTGTACGTTTGTCTATCAACATCATCTGTTAGAACTACAGCTAGTAAGCACGGCAAGAATTTGACATACCTTAGCAAGCGCTTCGGCCTCGGGGATCTGCTGGTCGACATCCTTCGTGAAGTCCTTCTCAGGCTTGAACAATGTGCCATCCGACATGATGAGTATCTTGCGGGCCTGGCTACTCCAACGACTGGATTATTAGATAATGAGTGACAGGTGTGAGAAAAATGTAACGGATAGTGCAGATTGTCTCCCTCCAGAGCTGAGTATCAAGAGGACTGAGCGTGGTTGTTGGAAGAGCTCCTTGTCCGCTTGCTTGGTCGTCTGAAGCTGTCGCTTGTTGCTCTCCAGCTTCGCTTTCCAAGCGTCAAACCAAACAGGTCTCGATATCTTGGCATTAATCACATAAGCAAGTGATTGTATTACTAATAATAAGCGTTAGGCGCGCGCTTATTATTGCCCACTTCCCAAAAGAATCACGCAATCGAGCTGAATGAAAAAAAGTACGAGAAGGTGAGTATATATAAAAGACTAGGCCATCTAAGTATCTTAAACATTCATCACCTACAGTCCAAAGGCTGTGTGGGTGGCTATATCCCACCTATACCTCATTCCCAAACACCGATACCACCCCTGCATTGCCTGTGGAGAGGGTTCAGCCGCCATATAGATCACTATCTTGATACCCATCATTTGGGTTCAGAGCGAGGAGAAAACAATTTCTCCTGGAACCAAAAACAAATTTTAATATCTTCAAATATCCTGCTTTATGAATCCATTGGCGACTCTTAACCCTCTTGTCAATCTTTTTATCAGATCTCGTCCGTGGTGGTTGCAACTTTCGATATTGCTGGCATCAACAGCTACCGTGGCCAAATTCTGGACCTATACATTTCAAGACGATCTTCCTATCACCATTGAATTAACATTTACCGTGGCCCAAGAAGAGGAGCGTCGGGTTTAGACGGTGGCAATGACTGGTTCACCCGCCGGATCTGGGAGGCGAATCCCTCTTCTGGCTGCAATAGACTCGGGATCTCATATCCATCTGATCATTGGATCTAATCCGTTGGCAGCTGCACGCATTACCAAGTCTATCGACTCAGGAGCAACTCCGATTTTAATTTCCCCTCCTGAGAACAAGCTTCCATCGACTCTTTCTGAGAGAATTGAGGCCGGACAGGTCCAATGGATCCAGAGAGGATTCCAGGACAGCGATCTCCTCACATTTGGCCGGGAGGAAGTCGAGGGTGTTGTTGACGCCGTATTTATAACCTTGGACAAGACGTACCCCTTAAGTAGGTATCTGTATACGATGGGAACGAAAAGAGCGCTAACAAGAGGTTGTAGCCCATCACATATCAAAAACATGTCGGCGGCTTCGAATCCCTGTAAATGTGTCAGATGCACCAGAACTTTGCTCTTTCACACTATTGTTAACCTATTCTGACGGGCCTTTGCATATTGGGGTTACAACTTCAGGAAAAGGAGGCTCTTTGGCTTCTCGGATAAGGCGAGAAATTGCCTCATTCCTTCCGCCTGGACTTGGGACAGCAGTTGAAAATCTGGGCCTATTAAGGAAACGAATTTGGGAAGAGGATGCGATCGAGGAAGAGGCGGATAAGGATAGCTTTGAGGATGATTCTGACGACTCGACTGCTCAGAAGCACACATTCAACACATTAGTAGTGGATGCAGCTGCTACATCGAAGACAAGGAGAATACGCTGGCTCTCACAAATCTGCGAATACTGGCCCCTTCGCCAGCTTGCCAGCGTAACGCTGCCTGGTGTAGAGAAGATGTTGGAAGCTTATGGAGTGGGGAAGAACCCTCTCACCAACGGAAAGAGTATTGGTCCGGAGGCTAAAAAGGGAAAAATCATCCTAGCAGGCTCTGGACCAGGTCACCCCGACTTGTTGACACGGGCAACATATCACGCAATTAAAACAGCAGACCTTATACTCTCCGACAAACTAGTGCCAGCTGCAGTTCTCGATCTTATTCCACGACGAACGGAAGTGCACATTGCACGAAAATTCCCGGGTAATGCAGACAAAGCACAGGAAGAATTGCTAGAACTGGCATCTGAGGGATTATCAGCCGGTAGAATTGTCCTCCGGCTGAAACAGGGAGATCCATACCTCTATGGACGGGGGGCTGAGGAATTCTCCTATTTCCGAGCGAAGGGATACGAGCCTATTGTTCTTCCTGGCATCACAAGTGCTCTGAGTGCACCATTGTTTGCGGATATACCACCAACCCATAGAGGAGTTGCTGACCAAGTCCTGATATGCACTGGGACTGGTCGCCATGGAGTGGCACCCTCCCCGCCGAATTATATACCTAGCCAAACGGTTGTTTTCCTCATGGCATTGCATCGGTTGGCATCACTAATTGAATCTATGACGACTTACACCGGAGATAGTAAAGACGATGTAACTCCATCTAGAAGTCTCTGGCCAAAAGACACGCCGTGCGCAGTAATAGAAAGGGCATCCTGCGCTGACCAACGGGTAATAAGGTCAACATTGGAGCATGTGTGTTTGGCTGTCCAGGAAGAGGGCTCACGGCCACCAGGCCTGCTTGTAGTAGGAACAAGTTGTGAAGTTCTTCATCAACCAGGCCGGAAATGGATCGTTGAGGATGGATTCAAGACGCTGGATGGTCTGAACAAGGATTTGAATTTAAACGCCATTGCTGCATTGGGAGGAATTGACGGCGAATAATTGGGTATATAAGTCTTTCAAGCTATGGAGCTGCGATTTACGTAGCGAGTATCATATCACCACTGGCGCATGCACATTTCTGAATATTGGTAGTGTTGTTTCGTCAAAAATAATGAATAGATCTTCCTTCATATTTTCGGGTGGCGTGTTTTTCTTCTACGAACGTTGAAAGATAAAAAAAAAGTTTCACGTGATTGATTATTAATATTGATTATATAAGTTATGACTAATGTGGTTGCCTGGCGATTGGCGGGACTAGAAACCTTAAAGATGAGGTAGAGTTTATTGGACTTTTTGAGGCGCAACCGAAACTTGCAACATATCCAGCTTTCTCTCCAGCGATCGACAGACACGAGAAAGGCTGGCAGCCTCACCACCATAGCCTGTACTAGTCATCTACCCATCCATCATCTTCTTCATCCTCTAGTTATCACAAGAACAAGTCTGAAGGAGCACAAAAAGGCGCCACAACACCGCGCGTCGAGATGTCTTTATTCAATAGACCATACGTGTCCAATGGCCACGTACTAGAGAAGTAAGCAGCTCTTGATACCCCACTCTGGTCATGCAAACGGGAGATCCAGACCATCTAACTGCTGCTACGATCAAGTCCGCCGCTCTCGGCCAAGATGCGCCGCTTGTTCCAATGGTTATATATGTTTTTTGGTCTTTATTTTGTCAGCCTTTTTTCGGTAAGTAACTGCTATTGCCAGCAGCTGGTGGACTAGAGAAGGAACCTTCATCCTCACAATTTAGGACTTGGTTGGAGAAGAGTGGATATGACAACATCTAACAAAGGCTCTAGTTTACTCCATATGCTGCCGCCGAGGCTTCCCAGTTTAATATCAAGAATCCTTCAAACCGTGACCCTAGAAATAGGAATAGAGGCATAGGCAGAGGTGGTGGGGGAGGAGGAGGAGGAGGGGGTTACGATAGGCGAGGCGGAGGTGGTGGTGGCCCTTCAAAGAGAATTGGAAGGGTGGACGATGTCCGTGGTCCAGAATGCAAGAGTTGTCAGTGATGGGTCTCTACTCGTTGGCGGGTAATATGTACGAAGGAACATGAATGGGTGAAATGAACGTATTAAATATATAAATATATACGTATATTAATTTTTTTCCGTTAGATATCTGTGAGTAACTACCTGCCGATGTGGATATTTACCCCTGAAACGTGTATGGATTCCTTGCCAAAGTGGCTAACATCTCCAGTATGCCACCGAATATCTAGGAGAAAATTACATGAAAATGACGAGCGATGGCAGCAGCAATAGTTACAGCAAGAATGATAGCAGTATAACGACGACAGCTATGATAAAAGCCGTCAAATAGGCAAAAAAACGCCCGATATAAGCAGCGTTCGAGGTCAAAAGCTTATCGTTCGTATGACATGTCACGTGCCTCACTAGCCGCTGTCGTGGGGAACTTAAATAAAGGTGGGGGAGTTTCTTCCTCTCCTCTTTCTTCTACTTCTACTTCTACTTCGACACTTGTTTACCTCCACTCATCCCGTCCCATCGCACATCAACCCATCCAGCATTTGTGATCACGGCCACTGAGAAAGCCGATAGCTGATCATTCGAGATGGCCGAACCGTCCAAGGAAGCAACTGAGCTCATGGAGCTTATATCCCGCACAGACGCAAAATGGAGGGTCCTTATACAACGTGCAAGGTCTAGCGTTTCCGGGCCCCTTAACGTCTCACAGTACCCTAAACCTGAGCCCTCCGATATTGCCAAAGCAATAGACCATACCCTCCTTGATCAATCTGCCACCCAGGACCAGATTGATGCATTGTGCGCCGAAGCCAAGGAATATGGTTTCGCTGCCGTTTGCGTTAGACTGGAGTGGGTTACACGCGCGGTGGAAAACCTTAAGGGAACGGGTATTCCAGTCGCTTGTGTCATTGGATTCCACGAAGGCACCCATCCCATTCCCGAAATGGTTGCAGAGGCGAGGACTGCGCTGGAAAAGGGCGCTACCGAGCTTGACATGGTGATAAACTACCCTTTTCTCAGGAGCGGCCGCTACAGCGACGCCTTCCAGTCTGTCATCATGCTTAGGACCTCCACCAAGGAGAGACGACCTGTGGTAAAACTCAAGGTTATCCTGGAAACTTCACAGCTTAGCAGGGATGATATCATTGCTGGATGTGTACTCTCATGCGCTGCTGGCGTGAATTTCGTCAAAACCAGCACCGGTTTCAACGGGGCGGGAGCAACAGTGGAGAACGTCGCCTTGATGCGTGCAGTTGTAGAATCGTGCTCGAACGGCGCCGTGGAGATCAAGGCCAGCGGCGGAATCAGAACTGCCGACGATTGCATCAAAATGATCCAAGCCGGTGCAACCAGAATAGGAGCTAGTTCCGGAATAAAGATCGTCAAGGAGGCTCTAGGTGATTCCAACGGGGAAGCCGATGCCACGAGTGCTAGTGGCTACTAGGATTGCAAAACAGGACTCTTAACCTCTTTCTTTATTTCGTTTATGACTTTTTAGGGCAAGTTATGATGCATGGTCTCGGCTGGGCCGGGCACCAGAGAGCTGCTTAAGCGGATTTTTCATTGAAAAAAAACTTAGTCCTCAGATTTCCTAACGCTCAATCTATCCGTCCATATATACCCTTCAACAAATGGGGGAATTTGGAAATACATAGCGCTAGCATTTAGGAAATATAACGGAGTAGGTCCAAAAACCAAGGTATTCTGCTAAATAACAACATAATTAAAGGAACTTGGGCATAAAGCTATAAGGGGGAAATATTAAGAGTAGATAATAAACGTTCTCCTGTTACCAATGGAAAATGAAGACAACGAAGCCATGCTGGGCAAAAGATAATCATGTATTCCTTGCTCCTGTGGGTATCTCTAGGCGTATTCTCACTCAATGTCGCTCATCTCTAACCTCCCAGTTGGGTTGAAGATGTACTCTATGCTGTCTGGGGTATCTGACCGATGTGGCTCAGGTTGATTTGATTCCTCGTCAGTCTCTGATACCTGCCAGATAGTGTCCGCATCGTTAGCCAAGGTGGTTTCCAAGATCCCTGGAGTAGTTGGTCGATCAGGGTAGTCTATTTGATCCGGCTCTGGATTCCAATTAGCCCACAAGGCTTCCAACGTTGGAATCCCCTCTTCTTCTGACTCTTCTAAGGAGGAGTCATCGGACAAAGTATTGGAGGAGGAGTATAGAGATTGGTATGTAGGATACTCCATTATCCACATTTCATTTTCAGGTGTTTCCGCCTCGATGACTCCAACGTTTTCTTGGAGGTTTTCCATGGTTGTATCGATACTAGGAGCATCCGGCGGCTCGGCGCGTGCTCTATGTTGGCGCCTATGTGCCTCTTCCTCTATTAAGAGTATAGAAACGATATCTAGCAGTAAGCTAGCTATTCTCAGGAGTAGCTTGATAAGAAACATCCTCATTATGTAGTGCAGGCGTGTACTTCTTGTACTAGAATATCCGGGATCCAGGGGCACTATGGGTTTCTGCATGGTAACTTCGTTGGTGGGACTGGTTATTCTGCCCACTTCGGGGGCAGATCGATTTATATCTTGAGGTATGGCAGGTTCCGCCCGTGGCAGTGTAAATTATGTGATCCTCTTTCAAGTAAGTATTCTCTATTTCCCGCTTGATATGGGTGAGACTTAGGAATATTCCAATAATATGGTATACCTTGGTATTGGGCCTGAAGCACTTTGGTAGTATGCTTCTATAGATATCCGGTATGTGAACGTTAGTATATCATAGGTGTGCCTTAATTCTGTATGAAATGAATCTGATGATCGGTATATAGTTCGATCTGGCGTAAATAACAGGAAACTCGATGCCTGGATAACTGGTAAAATATGCGAAGGAAGATGACACTCCTCGATTCCTAGGGGGTTATATACCTCCTCCTGTTAGTATTAAGTGAATCTTCTCATCGCTTAGTCGTCAGTCTGATGTTGTTTTTCACAGTTAAGAGCAAGATATTCTTGTCAACTTCTTGAGTAAATGGTATATCTTCATCAGCCAGACAGTGAGACCCAGAACACCAGGCAATAAAGATGAGAGGGCCCATCAGAGTAAGTGAGATGGATATGGTATGGCTGTAAGTATTGTCCTTTTGGGTATCCAGAGGTCCAACAAGAGAATAACGGCCCCTTTCTTTTTTGATTTAGGAGATACATCTTCAGGAACCTGCTGCCAAAGAGGAGAAGATGGCCTAGGCCACCCCCAAAGCCCCCTAGAGTGGTCAGAAAGCCATCCAAGATCCCTATTATGGCCATCTGCCTTGTGTTATCAACAGGAATCCCATATCTTGCTGCTGCTGCTGCTGTCCTGAGTTATCCATGGCATCGACTTCTGGTGTTGTTGGTGAGAAGACGCAGGCTTCTTGTATACAAAGTAGGCCATCACGTGCAATATTGACTCCCTACCCCTTCCTACCCCTTTTACAGCTACAAGTGACTGATAAACAGTGATACTAGACTGTGATGAAATTCATGAAGCGAGAGATTAAGATCATTCATATTGGTTGTGGATAGTGGTGGGTTTTCCAATACACCTGGTCACTCTGTGTGGCGATTTTCACTTCTGGCTTAGAAGCCTCTTGAGCCACGCCTGGATTACAACAATGACGTGGGGTTTTGATTCACATTCTTCTATTCAAGGCTAGGGGATGAAGGTGTATGTGGTTGGCATTCGTGAAGTGAGATGGTGGATGCGCAGCTGAGATCGCCGGGGTGAATCGTTGGTTCTCAAAGGATTCGAATGAATATCGGGGGGTCTGAATGCCTTGGGGATAAGCTTTTTAGTGCAGGTCTCTTTAAAATGGAACTGGAATGAATGCACTCTGGAGGCCTTGATCTGGGGGCAATATGGTCCCTACTGGGGACTGGGGAGAATCGAATATACCATGCCCTGTTATATTGAAGACCATGGTGCCAAAGTGAACAGGGGATATAGTATTTTCCTGCCAATTGGTTTCAAGTTCATTCCAAATTCACCAGGGATATATCCAGGTATCATTTGCAAAAAGATTAACTTCAAATTCCTTCTCCGTAGCCGTAATTTAGCCATCCATCTCTTCATCCTCATCATCTAGGTCCTCATCATCCAAGTCCTCATCGTCGTCTTCATCATCATATGCTGAGTTCCCATAAACTCGCTTTATTCTGTAATGATCACCATTCGTTCCATCCTTTTCTGAACTAAACCATAATTTTCGTCCTGCCAGGTCACTGACTTTTTTTAGAGATCGCTCTTTAGCTTCCTTATCCAGTGCTATCCGCTGCTCTTCAAGCAACTCGATACTCATATCTGATAAATAGCGGACATCTTTGCGCAGCGCGATAATCTCATCCAGATCTGCCTGGTGGGTAGCCTTGTGAACAGAAATCTGTCTTTTTAGGGATGTAATTTCTGTTTCGAGTGCCTTTCGATCTTTCTTTTTGACTGGCCATATAGAAGCTTCTGTAGGAGTGACTGGGGCGGCGATGTTATTGGTAGGGGTATTTTCGGATGGCGAATTGAGATCGATCAGACTCTCGGATATCAATGACCCGGGAAAGATTGGGTGGGACAAGGCAGCTGAAAACTCATCAAGTACAGATGAAGGCATACTAGGATCGGTGGACTGTGGTCCATTCAAATGCACATTGACGTGGTATGTCGCGGGCACTGCATCTGATGCCTGCCCACCCCCCATGGTGTGGTCTAATCGTGGTTTAACTATTTGATGGATGGCGACTCTGCTTACTTTCTGGGCTAAGCCTTCGGGCATAAGCATGTGTAGATTAGTGACAGGGGAGTTTAGGCTTGCGATTGACGCTGCATATCTCGCTCGGCCGACATCCCAGGATGCGACGGCGCCGCTCCTGTGACCCGTCAAAATGCTTGTTCCATCGTACGACAGGGACAAGCAAAGGGTGGCACCCAACTCAGAGGATGGAGGGAGCCATTTATCGCTAGCTGATAGTTGTGTAGGTGTGGTCTGGTGGTCTGTGTCGTGGAGAATATGTTGTACGGATGGAGTTTTGAAAAAATCGACCAACTGCACACTACCATCCTCGTAGCCAACATAGAACGCGCGATCCGCAGGGTCGACTGTGATACACAGAGGCCGCGAGGGAAGTAGATAGGTGTGTAGGATTTTCCCAGTTCGGTATTCCCAAACAAGTGCCGTTCCATCCTGAGAAGTAGATATGGCAATATTTGATCGGTTTATGCTGTGTCCCACTGCTATGCTAGTGATTGCGGTTGTGTGGTTGGAGATTGTTCTTATTGGAGAACAAGAATATATTGCTGACAGGCTTTTATCGGCTGATGACTGTTTGGAGAAGGTGATGAGATCTGGAAGAGACCAGACATGCACGCTGGAGTCCTCCGAACCAGAGAGAATGAAGTTATTTGTTGGATCGACGACAAGGGATGTGATAGGTTGTAGGTGGGTTGCAGGAGTCATTACTTGTCTTCCAGTGCAGATCTAGTCCATGAAATTAGTAATTTCTAGCAAACTGGGGTTCAATTGATGACTGCATACCTCCCACAGAATCAGCTTACCCCCCTCAGTCCCTAGAACCAGTATACCCTCCCCCGCAAGGGCAATACTCCGTATCTTCTCCGGAAACGGCACCGTAGCTTCATGGTTGCTTCTTTCTCTGCTATACACGTGTAAAACAGCCTTCCCTGATTGCGCCGCGAATATGTGACCCTCATTTACGGCTAAGCAATTGGGCTCTGTGGTGCTTTTCTTCAAGCCGAGCTGAATGGTTGGGTTTGGTCTGAACTCGTGCAAGCAGATGCCGACATCTTTCAGGCTGGAGGATGTCGTGTGCGTGGAATTAGACGGCAGAAAGGACGCGATAAACGACTCGGACAGCATCACGAGAAGAATATCACGCTATATCGGGGTTGAGAAGAAAGATGTTGTCCATCTTCAAGCTCTAAAAAACGGTTTTTTTTTCTTTGGCTCAGATATGAAGGTCCACTATTAAATTTAGAGTTTGTCGGATCAATTTAGATCCGCTGATAAGGTCAACATCAAACCTTATCAATCAGTTCCTCAAAAGCTTTTTTCAACCTTCATATTTTTATTCTAATGACAAAGTGAAGAAGCAAACGAGACAAGTACATTTGGCAATCCCAATATATCAATAGAAAGGGCCTTATATACAGCCATTGACTACTTTCCGAGCCATCTGTAGTGCATGGCCCTGACAGCCCCGGAAGTCTAGTGGAAAATATATAATCCGCCAATCAAATCGGCGCCATTTCAACTTCCCCGGCCTCGACTTTTTTTTTCTTCCGAAGAGGATTAACCGGATGCCTGCCACAGCAAACAGCGAGAATTGAACACCATCAGTTAGCATGGTATCGACTACAGTTTGTACGGCGGCGCGAGTGCGCGTGGCTGGTTCTCAAGTCCTCAGATCTATCACAAGCACCCGCACATACGCAACGACTACCCCGGAGTCATCCATCGGAGAGTCAAAGCCGACAAGCAGAAGAACCCCAACAACATTCAAAGATAAGCTGAACAAAGGTCCATCATTCTCCGACTTTGTAGGCGGTGCAGCCGAACCTCCTCTCTCACCCGAAGAAGCATACGCTCTCAAAACAGCCCTTGTTGGCCCTCCCGGCAAAAAGAAAGAAATTACCCGTCTCCCGTCATGGTTGAAAACATCCATCCCAGATTCATCGTCATATAAGAAGATTAAGAACGATCTTCGAGGACTGAACCTGCATACAGTCTGCGAGGAAGCTAGATGCCCGAATATCTCCGAGTGTTGGGGAGGAGGCTCCAAAGCGGCGGCAACGGCCACTATTATGTTGATGGGTGACACATGTACACGCGGGTGCCGATTTTGCAGCGTGAAGACTTCCCGCACTCCTCCACCACTTGATCCGCATGAACCAGAGAACACGGCCGAGGCACTATCGAGATGGGGACTCGGCTATGTCGTTCTTACAGCCGTGGACAGAGATGATCTAGCAGACTCTGGAGCAAGACATTTCGCAGAGACAGTACGACGAATCAAGGGCAAGGCACCTAGTATTCTTGTTGAATGCCTTACTGGTGATTTTGACGGAAATTTGGACATGGTGTCGTTGATGGCCAAGTCTGGCTTGGATGTGTTTGCGCATAACGTTGAGACTGTTGAGGCTCTGACGCCATTTGTTCGGGATAGACGAGCAGGATTCCAAAAGTCTCTTTCTGTCCTTCGTGCGGCTAAGGCTGCGAACCCGGATCTTATTACGAAGACGAGTATGATGCTGGGACTAGGGGAGACTGAGGAGCAAGTTCTGGATGCATTGAGACAGTTGCGTGCGTCACAGGTTGACGTTGTCACCTTTGGACAGTATATGAGGCCTACAAAGAGACATATGGCTGTACACGAGTACGTGAGGCCTGATGTGTTTGATATGTGGAAGGAGAAAGCCTTGGAGATGGGCTTCTTATACTGTGCCAGCGGCCCGTTGGTAAGAAGCAGTTACAAGGCTGGAGAGGCGTTTATCGAAAATGTGCTGAAGAAGAGAGCCAAAGAGAGAGTTGGCAATTCAGCAGAGAAAGCAAAGGACGACACAGAGGAGAAGAATGCTCTGCTATGAGTTTATATGAGAGTTGTATAGTAGCGCTTTAATCATGTACATTGTTGTTTTGGATATCAAGCAGAGAAAGTTTTTCTACGATGACCGCTCCGTTGTGGTCAACTCCTTCATCGACGACTCGTCGACAGACGGACTCACTATCAACGACCGGGCCTCCTGCTCGCTCAACCCGAGAAGGTACAAGATATCAGTGAGAGACTCTCCATTCAGCTTCGTTGGTGCTTCCAACTGCACCATGCTTTTTGCGCACCATGCAACTCCCAACCCCGCCTCCTTTAGCATCAGAAGATCGTTAGCACCGTCACCTACCGCGAGAGTCTGAGGCATATCTATGCCATTTTTAAGTGCAAGAGCTCGGAGCAGCGAGCGTTTTTGCTTAGCGTCTACTATGGGATGATCCGGTGAGAGGGTGCCAGTGAGTGTCTGGGTGGCTTCGTCGATTACGAGCTAAAGTACGAAATATTAATTAGTAAAATGCAGGCACTAACCCGGATAGCAAAGGCACAGAGCATAACAAACAAGGTGAGATGTACGTGGTTTGCAACTGCGTAGTCCAGGCCCAGTTGATCGGCGAGAAAGTCAGCTAGTGGCTGAAATCCACCGCTGAGAACTGCAGTCTTGTATCCAAGTTTCCTGAGCGCGGTGCAGAGCTCTCGGGCACCTGGAGAGATGGTAATGATGGACTTGAGCTTGTCAAATACATCTGCAGATGTTCCTTTGAGAAGAGCTACCCTAGCTTTAAGAGAGGCCTCAAAGTCTAGCTCGCCGTTCATCGCACGCTCGGTTATCTCCTAGTGCCCGTTAGCCCGCTATTACTTCATACCGTGGTGTCGTAACAGGGAACGCAAGGTGTCAAGACGTACGGAGACCTCCTTTTCTACTCCAGTGACTCTGGCAATCTCGTCGATGACCTCCTGTTGGATGAGGGTACTGTCCATATCAAATACGGCGAGGCGCTTGTAACGCCGCCAGACATTCTCCATCTGCAGCACAACCTCGACGTTCCAGGTCCGCTCAAACCTCCAGATGCTCTCATGTTTACGCAGCTCGTCAAAGGAGAGGTATTCACCACTGGGCGGCGGGGTGATGGTGACCTCAACAACGCGAGGGTTATCCTGCCTGTCAAGACATTTGTGCGAGCTGGACATGCGCCTGTACGGATGCGAGAGACTTTCGATCATCTGTATGAAGCTCGTCAGGCACAGCTGGGAGACATGACAGCCGTACAGCGCATCTAGAGGCAAGGATGGAGCAGCTGGTTCAAGGGGATCTTCCGCTGTAGGCAGGTCAGCCGAAGAGTTCTTGTTGCTGTTGCTGTTGCTGTTGCTATTATTGCTCCTGCTGCCATTCTTGCTCTGGTCGCCGACATAGAAGATGGTTGCGACTAGCTTGGGGGTGTCTGCTGGCAGCGCAGCCAGGGCATCACCGAAGAGCGAGTGAACGATGCCGCTCTCCTTGACCTTGGGGTCCTCTAGGGTACCCGAGATGGAGGCGCCAAGCTCTGGCTGGTAGGAAGGCGGGGAGGCCGCCGCAGGCTTGTACTGCTGGTGATCATGGATGAACGAGTGCGAGACGGCACTGCGGCGGAGACTGGGGCGGGTGCCACGAGGAGCTCGCTCCGACATCCTGACTTCAAGTCCTCTCTCGTTCTGTGTGTCTCCTGGCTCTTACAGTAGGAGCCTCGTTCTCCTGGCCGATCTAAGTATAACCTCTCTGTCGATATGTATCAGAGTCAGAGAGTATGTATGGGGGGTGTTCGGAGCAAAGGACGAAACGGGCAGCAGACAGCGATCGAGGTTGCAGGCCGACCTGCGTCTCCCAGAGCTGAGAAGAGAGCCCCCGACCTAGCCGCAAAACCTGCAACAGGGCCCTAAGAGCAGTTCGCCTGTTCTCCTCCCTCTTTCCTTTTCGCCTGGGATATCCGTATCTGCAGTGTCAGGTCTGTCGCAAAACCGCTCGAAGCATCGCAAGAAGCAAAAAAAGGGACGACCAAAAAAAAAAACTTTCGTGCAGGCAGGGGTCGGCTTAGATAAGCGCTTAAATAAGGCGGGGCGGCTTAGGTAAGTACCATTTTCTGACAAACGCGCAGCTTTATCCTGGCCATGTGACCTGTCTAACTTTCAGCCTCGGCCCACGCGGCCACCGCCGGTGAGAAGTGGCAGAAAAAAAAGAAAGTTTAACTTTGCAAAAAAAGAATAACACTTTTTTTTTTGCAAAAAAGGAAAAATTCAACGACATGGAAGTTGAAGCAGCAGAAACAGCAGAGAAGAAGAAGAAACAGAGCAGAAACAGAAACGCACCAAGAGATGAAGAAGACGATGCCAGACATGGATGCTGTTCCAGGACCGTCAGTAGCCCAACACGAGGCCGCCACCTCCCCTCTGGCACTCCCTCTTGCGGTGCGTCGACTCCAGGCAAGACGGTGAGTGCCTGTCTCTGCTCCTCCTGCTGTCTGCCTGCTGGATCCTTCGTGGCTGATGATGTACCTTTCAGCTGTGGACACTCGAACCAGTTCGTCCTCAAAGCTCAGAAAGCTCTTCACAAACCACGAACCACTTTTCTATGAATAGCACCTGGCGCTGCTGCCACTGCCTCTCTCTCTCTGCCTGTCACCGTCCACCGTCTCGCTGACTCAGGCCTGCAAAAAGAAACGAGAAAAAGCAATGAAAAAGCAAAAACATAAAAATGATGCCCTGGTCTAGCGTGGAAGTCTTTTTTGTGGATTGCGTGATAAGCAGCAAGCATGATCCCATCAGCCCCTGGCCCGGAAACCCAAGGAGAAGCTCTGAAAAATGTCGAGATGACAAAAAAAAAAAAAGAGGGTAGGATGAAGACGAGGTCCACGGCGAGCCGATGGTCCTTCATCTCGTCCCGCAAAAAAGAACGAGAAGGAGAAGGAGAAAGTGCCAGCAAGACAAGGGTCTGGGACTAGGCTGTGACAAGGTTTCGTCCTCGTTCGTCGGTTTCGCTCGTTTCGTCACTTTGGAGCACTCTGATGTGTTCGTATCAAAAACCAAAAACCCTTCCCGTCGGTGGTCTATATAGGACGGGTCTCCTCTCCATCTGGATCCTACTTTTTCTCTCTCTTTTCTCCATCATCAACAAGCAATTAACGACAGACCAAGACTCTCCTCTCCTCAAAACAACCTTTGCAATTATATCCCTTCAGCAACAGCTAGTCTGGCTGATCTTCTTTGCTTTCATACCAATCCTCCTATTACACCACACTTATAACAAATTCACCACCACAACAACAACCACCACCACCAACATGCCTGCCTCAGTTCACTCCAACGAGCCAGTCGACGAGATCGTCGTCACCAAGGTTGTCGAGGGCTTCGCTGCTCCTGTCCAGGAACCAGTTGCTGCCCCAGCTGTTGACGCTCCTGCTGCTGTCGTTGACGGCCCAGTCGAGGCTGTCAAGGAGGTCACCGTCGTCGAGACCGCCCCCATTGTCGAGGCTGCCCCAGCCACTGTCCAGGAGATTAACGATGTTGCTGCTGAGCCGGTCTCAGCTCCCGTCGTTACCGCTGACGAGATCTTCGAGAAGCCAGCTGCTCCTGCTCCCGTAGAAGACGCTAAGGAGAAGGAACTCGAGTCCGGATACGCCAGCGGCTCCGGCTCTGCTGCTGCCAACGAAGAGCCCATCCCAGAGCTCATCTTCACCAAGCAACATCTTCAATTCCTCAACCAGCGTCTTCAGTTCCTCGAGCCACAGGGTACGTTATACTTCCAATATTTTATATTACTAAAAAGAGTATCTTCTGTACTAACAATGAGTAGAGGTCCTCAAGTGGTGTGTTACCTCTCTGCCCGGCCTCTTCCAGTCAACCTCCTTCGGTTTGACCGGACTTGTTATCCTGGATATGCTCTCCAAGCTTGATATCCCCCGCCACCAGCAGGTAGATCTCATCTTCTTCGACACCCTGCACCACTTCCAGGAGACCATTGATCTCCGTGACGGAATCCAAAAGGACTACCCCCACCTCACCCTCCACGTCTACAAGCCTCAGGGCTGCAACACCGCTGCCGAGTTTGCCGCTAAGCACGGCGAGAAGCTGTGGGAGACTAACGACGAGCTCTACGACTGGCTGGCCAAGGTCGAGCCCGCCCAGCGTGCTTACCGCGAGCTTGGTGTCACTGCTATGCTTACTGGCCGCCGCCGCAGCCAGGGCGCTAAGCGCGGCAACATGGACATCATCGAGGTCGACGAGGCCGGTCTCATCAAGATCAACCCTCTCGCCAACTGGAACTTCGACCAGGTTAAGGAGTACGTCAGCCGCCGCAACCTTCGATACAACGCCCTTCTCGACCGAGGCTACAAGTCCGTCGGTGACTGGCACTCCACCCAGCCCGTTGCTCAGGGTGAGGACGAGCGTTCCGGCCGATGGAAGGGCCAGGCCAAGACCGAGTGCGGCATCCACAACCCTCGATCCAAGTACGCCCAGTTCCTCATGGAACAGGAACGAAAGAAGCAAGAAGAGGAGGCCCTCAAAATCGCCGTCTAAAACTAACTGGTTTTCTCTCGTCCGTCCCTTTTTTGCCTTTTAACGCATTTTATTTCTTGCATATTCTTCTCTTCATGTCCATATTCCCCCAATTCGCCTTATTTCCTTTCTACGATACACTGAGTTCCCGGCGTTTAAGATTTCTATGATTTTATTTCATTTTTTTTTTTTTCCCTTTCGGTGTCTGCTCGCTCTCCTTCGCCTCTCTGGAATTGGCGATTTTATACATATTATCTATTACTTATATATACTTAGAATGTTCCTTAATCCTCCAATGGAAAAGCATTTCAAAAATACTTCCTTTCTGTCTTCCTAGTAATAATAATCAAGCTCGTTTGAGCTCATCGAATCGCTTGTTTCTGCTTGCGGCTGATGCTGGCGAGCGCGGTGACACCAGCAACGTCTGCGGATGATCGATCAAGCATTCCTCGTCGTACAGATCAGCGCCATATCCATGAAAGTACTCCTACACAGGCTCGCTCGAATTCCTTGCCTGCTGGTTGAGCTGAGCAGGATTGATACCCATGTTCCCTGTACTTGGATGTCCCCTGTGGCATCCCTGCCGCCTCCTACATATAACATTCCATCCTTTATTCCTCCACCGTGCAATCAATTATCCCACACATCAGGCAGCAGGCAACCAGACGGCGAAGTGAAATGAAATATGATATGAGATGTTCCAGATGTCAAACTGGCTCATTTCCAGAAGTAATAATTGCTCTATTATAAGCGGTATCTGGCTGATGTGTACAAACTGACGTCTGCTCACTCAGGTCGCTAGTTAACTAACCATCGTATGGAGCGCGTTCCGTATAACTAGAATCAGTCCGAGTCACAATTTCGCCGACCTGCTTCGTTTCTTTCCAGACTCCTACGATGTGGTATTATTGGCTGTGTCTCACACACATGGGATCTTTTTATAATTCCTGTTTGCTGATCGGGGGCTGCAGAGGGCGAATAGGGGGTTTTGCAGCACCGCCGCGAGCACCGCCAGCGGCGCCGCCAGCCCAACGAACGAGCGGGAAGCAAGCAGAGAAGAAAAAAAAAGCAAGCATCTAGAGAAGAAGCAGAAGCAGAAGCTCTGACTCTTGACAGGCTGCTCGATCGACGCAGACTACGGGAGAAGAGTGAGGGCAGACTGGCGCTGCATGCCTTGTATACGGACGAGGCGAAGCCCACACAGGCTTAAACCCTCGAGCCTCTGCTTGACTGGTGATGACTCGCACCGTCAAAGAGCCAGTCAGTTCGTCTATCTGCCTATGAGTCCTCGCTGTTGACTGCGACGCAACCTGGCGAAGGCGAACGACTCGTATCGCAGTTCGTCCTCGAGGCCCCAAGCATGCAAAAAGAAACGACGAAGACGAAGCCGATCCGGCCCTGTCCGTATATTAATAGAACAGGCGACAGAACGACGTTGCAGATGTAACCCTTCTGTCTCGTTCTCTTGCTGCCTTTTCGTCTAATATTATCTGCTTCGTTTCTGCTGCTCGTTGCTGGTGCATCGACCAACGTCCACAGGGCAACCAACAGGCGAACTTCAACCACCAACACCCACGTCCACCTCGTATCTGGACGGCTGCAAAAAACGATAAGCAAAAAGTAACACCATGTCAATCGTGCCTGATGCGCCCAGAGCTTGGCCTGCAGAGAACCTGCTACGGCCAGCGTGGTTTTTTCATACATATACTTAGCAACCAGGGCTATTTTTGCAAGTGACTCGGCATCCCTTGCGGACCGCATTCTTCGGCCTCCCTTCTCGCTCACATATGGGTACGCATAATGCTAGCAGCGAGCGAGGCAGCTGAGCGAGGACGGACCGAGAGACGGACAAGCTGCCTGGCTGGGCAGATGCTTAGCCTGCGTGCTCGCTTGGTATTTCTATTTGGCCTGGTAATGATTCCATCGAGCGTTGCATGGATAACAGACCCAGCAATTACAACTTCGGCTTCAACATTCAAGGCGTGAAGACAAGACAATTTTCCCTGGGCAGCGAATCCTCCCTTCCTGCACCCCGCGTGGAAGGGGGAGACAGGAACGGAATCGAGATGGAGAGCTGGCGGGCATGGTGGGCATGGAGCCTCCACGACGGGCTCGACTGTCTTGGAGATGGAGCAAGAAGTTTCAACCATTCCTCGTTTCAATCTCCACCGTCCTAGACTAGGTATGAAATGGATGGAGACGAAGACGAAGACGACGGAGAGACGGTTCGTTTCATTATTTTGGCCCTGGCAGGGAGCTCGATATATTGACACGAACTAATCTTCGTAATCCTTCTGGTGGATATCAGGCTTCCTTCAAACGACGCTACGGACAACCTCCTGAAGAGCCATCTCGAACCTCGACCTGGGCCACCCGTCTATAACAACGAAACTAATAATAATAATATAATACGAACCTGTTGGGCTATGCTGGGCTTGCTAGACATTGCTTGACCTTGATGGCTCTGTGGCAATGCTTAGTCTCGGATGATCGTCCACCTGTCTGCAGAGCTAACCTTGATGAACATGCTCTCGGTCTCCCTTTTTTTCAACTCTTTCTCGTGGCCTCACTACGCTAACTAGCTGACCACTTGTTTTGCATGCCAACGCCTATCATGACAACCAGGCTATCCGCAATAATCCATGATCCATGTCCTATATTCCATTATCCTGGGCCCCCCTCGTCCATATTATCGAAACAGGCGAAACACGAGCCTGCAGGGCCAACGTGAACACAGTCGAACTTTTCCAGAAGACCTCTCCCCTTGTCTCTCTATTTCTCCCCTCCCAGCCATGAACGACGATCGCTGATGCGCCGGCCCTTGGAGCGTGCGGAGATTAGCTCTTCCTAGTGATCTTCCAGTTGATCCTCATATCTTGACACTTTACTTAACCTCCGACTCTCACTATTCTCCTCGTCCTCGATAGTTACCACGAGGTGATATATTCGCTACATACGGATACTCTTACGGAGTAGTTAAATGCCTTCATCCGGGACGTGATAAGTTTCAGTGCTACGGATACGCCGCCTATGTACCAGATGGCGGGAGTCCCTCTTGCCTCTTCCCCCTTGCCGTGGAGACGTCTTCCATATTCCCGCGGTTCATCTATGGAAAACGGTACAATCTCCCAGCGAACCCGCTCGTGCCGTATTCCAAACCCCGTTCCCTTTCCCCTCCCCCATACTCCCGTATAGGCACTCCTTGTCCCGTATATGGCATGCCGACCGAAGTTTCCGATCCCATGTTCATGCTCTTCCCTCGTGAACCCCAGACGAATGTCGATGCGACTCTGGAGTTCAGCCAGATGGGATAATCTCTGCTCTCTCTTGATGATAATCTTACTTAACTTACTTAGACTCCCTCGCAAACTCACTCCAGGTTTGACTAGGTTTATACCTGCCTGAGTTTCTTTGCCTGTCCGTGGGTCCTCCGAGGCATTCTCTTGGTCCAGTCGCACCCTGTTCTGCAAAAATCCATCCCCCCTAAGCCCTGAAGCATGACCTGAATATCTTGACACTCTCACGCTCACAGCCTGGAAGATTGTTATCTGATTAGCGCTGACCTTCTCGATGAAGTTAGAGGTCTTGCCGCTTACTTACGGTTTTTCTAGCACTCTTTTAGACCTTGCATTCTGTGTCAGGGATAAGGGGTTGTTCAGCCACGATTGAATAGTTTTTCTTACATATCTAGTTTATGAATATGCAACTGCGACGTTATCACTCTGTCCGCTAGTTATCAGAGTTCCCACCACGATCAAGGGAAACTCGGTGAACGGGGGAGGAAAATCAAGCGAGATGGGGGCGGCCAAAATTATCCATAATCATATGTATGCATGGACAAGCAGCGGACGTGGCAAAGGGCAATTATGCGTTGATGGTATACCATGACATATACCATCTTCTCAGTCAAGCTCCTTATCACCGCTGTCTCTCTGTCTGCTGCTTCCTGGCGCCCCTCGCCAAGATGGCCATCAGGATATCTTCGGAGAATCTCCTATCCTGGACTCTGGTTAACGGCTATCCGCATCCACATCTCCATAAAAAGAGATCATCAACTCTGGACATGGAACGCTCCCACTTACTTAGGTACACTTACTTAGCATGAAACCTGAGGCTCATTGATCGCCAGCCAAGGTGAGACCCCCCCCCCCCCCCGTTTTTGCCATCTTGCTCTGAAACTAGCTAGGGGCCCCGATATACTGCTGCTCTAGCTCAATCAAGCAGTTTTCTTAGTATGAGCACCACTTTCTCCATCTTGCTCTCCACAGAAGCTTTGCTGGAACAGAGACTCCATAGCATGGGGTTGAAGTGCACGACTCATGGACCGTGCCTCTTGCCGTCGATTTCAATCAAAAATGAATAATATAATGTCTGTTGATCGGCTGAAGCCGTCACTGACTCCCTATCCTCAGAAAACCCGAGTTTGACCATCGCTAACTCCGTTCGGATCTTGGCACTCTTTATCTCTACCCCCTCAGGGTTCCCCAGGTTCATGTCAGGGTCAGTCTAGTTCAATATTTGGTTCAAAAGTTCTAGCTCAAAGACACACCCAGGTCCAAGTCAGATTCAGGGTGCTTGTTCCTAGCAAACCTTTCTGGCTATCTTTGCCGTTAAACGGCCAGCACGAAGCCACAACACTGCCTTCTCCGTCTGTACGTATATGGAATATGTACTATCAAACCCTTCCCTCTCCAAGGGTGTATGTATAACTGCATGCATACATCACAATATAATTCGAACCCTGACCCTGACAGCCCCTTGCTTGGCTCGGTTCACCAGTTCTCGTGATATCCGACAGAATATATGATCGACTTCGTGCCTAAACCCGAACGCACATCCATATGTATATTTTGATGCCCATCCCCAACCCCTCCTTCCTTCGGTCACGGATGACCCTTGTTGCAAAGGAAATCATGGTGAACCCCATATGATCGCCGAACTTTACCACATCCGAACACTTCGGCAAGCGTTCCATAGTGTTCGAAAGTTGTTCCTTATGTTAGGGGCAGGGGCAGTGGTCACGGCTATTTTGCACGTTCCCTCATAGAGTTAGCAACCGACATATCTTCTTCCTATTTGATCGCTATGCGTTGCCATGCGCTGTTCCTTGCTGATATGACGGCGTATAGCGTGTTTTCACGTTATAACGTGGTAAAGGCACCTCCAAGGATCTAGTGGCGAGGGGGTTGGGTCTTCTCAAAAGAATGTACTTTAGCGTAACTACTTGCTGGCGCTGATGCCGATGCGGAGCTGCCGGGGGGTTACCCATGCCCATTGATCTGATATGCTCGGTCCGTAATCGGAGAGATCTGGTGATCTCGAAGCTGATATGACGTTGTATCTGATATTTTTGGTATCTATCAAAGCTGATGTATGATGTACTGTAGCTTTCTATACTTGACATTTGATTGTATGTAGATATTTGAGACATCAAAAGCAGTGATAGGTAGACGTACTTGATAGGAAGTACTTTTTCTCCTTATTACTCTTGTCCGCGGTATAGTGCGGTCGGCTGACCGTGATATTAGCCTGATTTCATCCTCCTCGATCGGCTGCAAAATGAAGGACACAGCGAGGCTTCTGTGAGATCTTGCTTGAGATCCCACCTGAAGGAGCCGAATCTCAAGTCCTGTCTTTGGCTGAACCCCTTTTCCTTCCTGCAGAGTAACCGACGCAACTATACCCGTCTGCCCGAAGACTGCAAAAACCCTTTCGCGCCCCCTGAGTCCGCCAGTTTGGAATAGTTTCCTCGAAGTCGACACGTCGTCACCGTTGATTCACCGAGAACTAAGGGTGTGAATCAAAAAAGAACAAAATAAAAATAAATAAATAAAACGGTTGCCTGGAGCTGAGTTCGTGGGAGGCTGAGCAGGGCTGAGGATACGTAACAGGCCAGCAGTTGATGTCCTGGTACCAGTCAAGATGCGAACCTCCAGCTGACAGAGAACGCTCTCCAGGTCGAAGAGGACTGCAAAAAATATCTCTGGACCGTGTCTGGTCTCTCCCAGGTCCATTGTCTTCGTCGTCATCAAAAAGAATCCGAGCCGTTGACTATGCAACGCGCCCTGTCGCTAAGCTGCCTGTATCTGGTAAACAGTGACGAAGGAAGGCTGAGAAATGCTTTTTCTGCATCTCCTCTCTCCTGCAACATTATGAATCTTTGACTTCATCTCGCAAAGCAAAGCGGTTGGCTGCGTGGTTCTCTTGACCGTCTGTGTCGGTGTCTCTGTCTCTGTCGTTTGACGTCCGACGTCCAAGTAGGTGATATTGGAACTATCCTGATCAAGTGACTTGCGGCTGTCAACGTCCAACTCCAACCACACCGCACATCTTCACTTACAAGCCACGATACCTGCCGGCCCAAGGACGAGCTAGAAGATCTTTTCGCAATTGTTGCTCTGAAGACGTTCAGGCCCTTCCATCCAGCATCCACTAGGAGGCGAATCACAACAAAAGTTGGTCAGCTAGCCGCTCTGTTTCGCCTTAGTTTTCTCACCGCATCCTCTGCTCACTGTCGTCTATCAGGTCAAGTTGCCCCATTTGTGCGGTCTGACAGGTAGATTATATGGAATATCTGAGCATGACTTCGGTCTCAGCTGGTCTTTTTGGAGCTTCGTATAAGGGCGATTGTTGGATGGCGGGGTTTGGTGGGCTGTTTACTTGACCAAGTGGAAGCTCTTCCGGCGGCTCGTGATGTCTCTCTGGTAGGAGACGCACACCGACATTGAGGCTCCGGATGCCGTCTAAGCATCTTGAAGCTGACTATCGCCTCTCATCAACGTCAATGGCACACCTTAGACTGAATCTCTTGGTTCAACTGCCTACAAGGAGCTCATCTGATGATGTAACATCCTCTCTAGATCTGTGGAGATATAGTGGGCTCTTCGATACGATAGTTATCAAATCGAGCGCACACAGCACCCCTTGCTCTTAAGACGGCATCGTATCGATCTGTGTCGGCTTACGAGGATAGAGCCTGTCTTGAACTGATAAGCCAAGGACCAGCTTGCAAGAGCACAGGAGACCCGTATGAAACACGAGCTACGATGGTCTTTTTTAACAGGGGGCTACCCGTTTGCAACTAGCTCGTATCCGGGGGGCGTGATGTTAGTTGCAGGATGCTTCACGATAAGACAACAGCATGGAGAAAATTTGAAGAGACCAGCTTGACTTAGCCTAATGAAGGTGCATTGGTATACGGAGTCCGGACTACGAAGCGAGGACTGCCTCTCCTCGAGAAGCTCTAAAGGTTCCTGCACGTAACAGGCGGATCCCGATGGTCAACCAGTTCATCCGAGAATGATTTGCACGACTTTAGTGTAGCCATACCTTCTCAACCGCCACTGGTTCGCGCATCAAGGAACCCATTTCAAAAAGCAACAACATGAGAGCAAGGGGTGGAAAGGTTAAGCAAAAAAAGCAAAGATAATTGTTAAAAAAAGAAAAGAGAGCGAACAAAAAGAAGAAACGACGAGGATCTCGCCGTGTTCCACGATCCGGGCCGAGTACAGCCAGGCAACTTCACAGACAGGGCTTTGATATTGCATGGAAGCTACGGAGCTCCTCAATCATGAGAATGTCGATGTTGCCTAGCAAAGAAAACTGGCAGAGAAAAGGCAGCACACTGCAGATGAAACGCAAATTAATCTTAACAGAAAGTATAACTTGGGGTTACCCACTCCAGCCATGTACGGAGTAGCTCGCGGTAATCCACCAGGAGCATGATGCAGCATCGTACCCCAATCCTTGAGCCGAAACAGGCAGCAAAATATCTGTATCAGATACGATAACGTGCCGATACCATCGAATACATCGGCCCGGTGAATGAACGCAGAGGAAAAAGAAACAAGGGGGAAGAGGAATAAGAAGAAGAGAGGAGAAGAGAAGAAGAAGAAAATGAGGGACTGTCGAGCCGCCGTTGAGCGAGGTAAATCGAAGGGGTATAGACAGGGCTGGACGCATATCAAGCTAGTTCGTTCGGGAGGGAGGGGTGGGTGGGAACGAGAAAAAGATATGCAAACTAGGGGCCTGATTATCTGAATAATCAAAGAGGCTCGAATACGATCCAGAACCGGTGGTTTTGAAACCGGTAGCCCCCCCTAGAGGATAGGTTGATACTAAGGCTGTCGACTCTGATACTGCATCGCTGCACCTGGCTCCCGATCGGGACAGCCCTCCCCCCCGCTCCCGTTGATGCTCAGTCAAACTCCTAGCCAGCTAGAGGGTCGACGCTGTCGAAGCAACATAGTTATGGCAAGCCGGCGTTTGATACTACTGTTCTATGAGGAAAATTCTCCGTGTTGATGCTGACAGTTTGGGCCTAGGGACCCCGTGAGCACGATAGAACGAGCTCTCGGTGAGCATGAAACGGCAGAAAAAGGCCTCGCCAAGACCTGTCAGAGCACGCCATCGGCGGCTGACCTAAGGGGCATCTGTCGTCGTTTTATCGGGGGGCGTTCAGCCCTTGACGTCAGGGAGAGATCTAAAGTACTTGGTACTTCCCCCTTGGGCCCTGCATAGCGCTGCCGCAAAGTATTCGCTACACGGTGGATCGCCAGGGCCCGGCTACCAGCGTTTTACATTTGGCTCCCTGTCCCATCTCCGGCCTGGCTCTGTTGCACCCGCTGCTCTCAAGCATCTCGCTGTCCTCTTCGACCGGCTCGCTCGTCCTGGCTTCATAAATACGGCCTCCTCCTCCGCTTCTCCCTCGATCTTTTCTCTTCTTCTTCTGCTCAGCATCGCCTCCTCCTTCAGCAATCGTTCTCATCTACTCTCTCCGCTCTCCCTCATATATACTCTTTTTCTAATTCACCTCTCCGAAGAATCTTTAATCTCTATTCATCATGTCTAACCCTCCTCATGGTGGTGTCCTCAAGGACCTCTTCGCCAGAGATCTCCCCCGCCATGATGAGCTCGCTGCTGAAGCCGAGAAACTCCCTGCCCTTACCCTTACTGAGCGTCAGATCTGTGATCTTGAGCTCATCCTCAACGGTGGCTTCTCTCCCCTGGAGGGCTTCATGAACGAGAAGGACTACAATGGGTACGTAATTGGGAATACTGAAGACAGAAAATACGCATATACTGATTGCAATCCAACAGTGTCTGCGCTGAGTCCCGTCTCACTGACGGAAACCTCTTCCCTATGCCAATTAACCTCGACGTCACCAAGGAGAACATTGAGGAGATGGGAATCAAGCCTGGTGCTCGTATCACTCTCCGTGACTTCCGTGATGAGAACAACATTGCCATCATCACTGTCGAGGACGTCTACCAGCCTGACAAGTAAGTTTTGAAACACCCGCAGCTATAACAAGATATGATATGAGACCCCTGCTAACCCCTGCCAACAGGAAGAAGGAAGGTGAACTTGTCTTCGGTGGAGACCCAAAGCACCCTGCTATCATCTACCTCAACAACACCACCAAGGACTTCTATGTCGGCGGTAAGCTCGAGGCTGTCAACAAGCTCAACCACTACGACTATGTCGGTCTTCGATGTATGCACTACCACTCTAACTATCCTGATTTTGGAGTAACATCAGCTAATTCAGTAATGAAGTCACCCCTGCTGAGCTCCGTGCTCACTTCGACAAGCTTGGCTGGACCAAGGTTGTTGCTTTCCAGACCCGTAACCCCATGCACAGAGCTCACCGTGAGTTGACCGTCCGCGCTGCTCGTGCCCGTCAGGCCAACGTCCTTATCCACCCAACTGTCGGTCTCACCAAGCCTGGTGACATTGACCACTTCACCCGTGTCCGTGTCTATGAGGCTCTCCTCCCCCGTTACCCCAACGGCATGGCCGCTCTCGGTCTCTTGCCCCTTGCCATGAGAATGGGTGGTCCCCGTGAGGCCCTCTGGCACGCGATCATCCGTAAGAACCACGGATGCACTCACTTTATCGTTGGCCGTGACCATGCTGGTCCAGGAAAGAACTCTGCTGGTCAGGAAATGTACGGCCCATACGACGCCCAGCACCTCGTTGAGAAGTACCGTGATGAGCTCGGTATCGAGGTCGTTGAGTTCCAGATGCTTACCTACCTCCCTGACTCTGATGAGTACCGCCCACACGACCAGGTTCCAGAGGGCACCAAGACCCTCAACATCTCCGGAACTGAGCTCCGCAAGCGTCTCCGTACCGGTGCCAGCATTCCCGAGTGGTTCTCCTACCCTGAGGTCGTTAAGGTCCTCCGTGACTCTAACCCCCCTCGTGCCAAGCAGGGCTTCACCATCTTCCTCACTGGCTACCTCAACTCTGGTAAGGCCGCCATTGCCCGTGCCCTTCAGGTCACCCTCAACCAGCAGGGAGGTCGTCCAGTCTCCCTCCTCCTCGGAGACACTGTTCGTCACGAACTTTCTTCCGAACTCGGCTTCTCCCGTGAGGACCGTGACAAGAACATCCAGCGTATTGCCTTCGTTGCCTCTGAGCTCACCAAGGCCGGTGCCGCTGTCATTGCTGCTCCCATTGCTCCCTACGCCCACTCCCGTGATGCTGCCCGCACCACCATCTCCAGCAAGGGCTCTTTCTTCCTCATCCACGTTGCCACCTCTCTCGAGTACGCCGAGAAGACCGACAAGCGTGGTGTCTACGCCCGTGCCCGCCGTGGTGAGATCCAGGGCTTCACCGGTGTTGATGACCCATATGAGGCTCCCACCAACGCCGACCTCACCGTCGACATTGAGAAGCAGTCCGTCCGCTCCATCGTTCACGAGATCATCCTCATGCTCGAGTCCCAGGGCTTCCTCGAGAGATCTTAAATGTCTCTCCCTAGCCTTTATACTTCTCCACCTCCTTCTCCGTCTCCTCCCTTTATATCCTTCCAAATCCCGTTATAGACTTTTTCTTTATCCCCCATTCAACGGAGCTAGTATCCGTTGCCCACCTTTCCCTCTACATATACCTATTGACACCCAAAGAATGTATACATAAATCTAGTATTGCTTGGGACTTTGATGTCGTGCCATACGACAATTTTTACGTGAATTGACATACATGATGGCAATTGCGATGTGGTGTTTGATTTCCTAGTGTTATATTTTCCTTTGTTGAACCCCCTATTTTCTTTTATATGATAGACTTGGAAAATAGTTGAATGAGAAAATCATTATTCATAATTTATTATTCACAGTCGACACATTGTCTGAGATCACCCATTTCGTGTAACCTATTATGTATGACAGCCATTCAAGATTGATGGTTGGTGATACATCTCAATTCTAGTAGGATCTGGTAAAGACGAGAGATTCTTATATCGCTTGCCCCGATAAGCAATGATTGCCGTGGCCTTGGGATTGAATGAGGTCTTTCAGAGAGTACTAAAAAGTCATCCGAATAATGCGGCATGGTATAAAAGCACGCAGTAAGAGTAAGAATACAATAACGTAGTCCTTCCCAAAGGTAATTGTCTTGTTACTTGGAACTTCTTTTCAAATACCGCACTTTTATTTTGCACAAGCACAGATCCCCCTGCGGATCAGATCTCTAGTATACACAGAAGGCATGTTCAACATCCCTACCTCAGGTACTACCTAGTCCGCCATTGTCGTATATACCCCAAACAGATTGAATCCCGGTTTCGATCAATAGAGCTGCACGGTTAAACCCGAAGCCCTTGCCCGCCCGGCCGACCGACCGTACCGACCTCTCTTCGGCCGGGAGGGAAGCTAAACCTTCCATAACCCAGAAAAGACGCAATCATGATATCAAGGGTCAGGTCTATGCAGGAGGAAACACTCGGGCCCTCTCGTGATCATTGCGTCAAGCTGCAGGCTGACATATCAATCGGCAATATATCTGGAGCTAGGTAGCCCCTGACACCGGCGGGCCCTTTCCATGGATGTGGGTAGGTTCTGAGTGGCGATCTCCGCCTTCCAGAAGCACGGCTACCTGCAGGCGAGCCCGTTTCGAATAAGCCGGTCTAGATCATCATGACCTTGATGGCGTTTGATCTTCAGATCCCGCCAGGATCTTTTGCATCAGGATTTCCCGGATGAATCATGGCAGTGCGGACCAACGCTGTCTCAGGTTGGTATTTAGCACGACTCCTATGAAACCACCGCCGCTTTTATTTTTGCAAAAATATACAAAAGATTCGGTGGCCCCTTGCGGAGAAAACCCTGAGTTTCCACTATTGTGGGACGTTTGGAATCACGGATTCATCAAGTGTAGCTTGTCACAGATAAATATTTTCATCCAAGATGGAAAGACACAGGAATGAAAAAAAGGAGCAGGGACCTTGGGGTATCTGTTAATGAATGCTTCATTAGTGTCTTGGATCAAAGATATCTGGCCATATTATCTAATAATTGGCCAGAGAGACCCGTCCCTCAAGCAGTGCTGGAAGCCTGCTTGATAGCTGAGGGTACGGAGTACTGTCGAGACAAATTTATTCCATCATTCTTTTAAGAAAGATATTGATGGTGTACTCATGTAAATGTCTGTATCAACAAGCCGACTAACCGTGATATGGAGTTTCAAACGGAAGAAAGGAGATTTGAGGCAGTAGAATTGCCCAGATAACCTGTATTACCTACGAACCGACATTGGTAAGTAATTCATATGTGAATGAAAGTTAAGGTTCTCCATGCGTACGGAGTACTTAACGTGATTGGTGGTGAATTGAACGGTACCTCCTAGTTACCCGGGTTTGCGGCTCGTACACGTAGGCAAAAACAAGTTCCTTTCCATTTCTATGATTCTAGAAGCAGGCTCTCTAAAGAACCACAGTGCTTTGAGACAAGAGGGAGGCACTGTAGACAAGGGGGTCATAATTAGGCATATAGACTACCTGATAGCAGTATATGAGGGGCGGTGCCGTATTTCAGCTTTGATTGACCATCAGTTGAACTCTGATCAGCTATGCCACGTGTGACAATAGGCTTAGTTGCTAATAGACAAGCTTGGAACTGGGTGTTACGGATGAGAGTAAAATCCTCCTATGGAGTATCGGAGCATCCGTTGGTTCAGTCAAATAAGTCGTAGTTGGATAAAAGTCTGCCATGTGTGAATGATAATAAAGCAAGCAAGTATAGAATATCACTGTCTTCCTTGGCTTCCGGGCTTTTGCTTTAAAAAAAAATTCCCGTTGAAATAAGTATAGAGGGTATCTTCAGTGACCACACTTATTTTGGGACAGCCAGATCCGCTTTAGTCATGCAAAATGGCATTGCTAGTCTCCAAAAAGAGTGTTAATAGTGGTATATTTGTGATTCCATATTTTATCATATCTTGGGCGTAGATATCAGGCTCGGAGTGTATTTCTTCATGCCCACGTAGTTGTACCAGGTCTTTTTTAAAAAAGAAAATCTTTAAGAATAACCAGAGCATCTGCTTTTCATCTTAGCTGCCAGGCAAAAGACCGAGAGCAATGTCTGTTAGTTCTCCTTTCGAAAGGCTGATATGTTGTAGAATGTCTGGAGTTGATGCCGCGGAAGTTGAAAAGTGACGTCGAAATAAAGGCGGGATGCAAACAAGACAAACACAGCTCGACCCGCGACTTTCAACCAAAAATTCTCAAAAGTTGATATCTCGACCAGACAGACAGCAGCAGAACAGACAACAGAGCGCAAGATGCTGTCCTCGCAGCTACATATACAGCGGATACCGCGGCTAATACGGCTTCGGCCTCCAAATACCATCGCTCGCTTCTCGAATCCGCGCCCGTTTACCAGCAATTCCCAGCTGCTGCTCATCACCACACCCGCAAACCGACCGCAGCTCCCCTTCCTCTACACCTCTTCAGCCGGACATCCTCTATTCACCGGCAGATCCCTGAATGTGGTGACCCTTGGCCGACATGTAACGCGCCTGATAAGTACCGAGCGGCGAAGGAAGATAACCAATGGCATCAAGATCGGTTTGACGGTTTACGCGATTATCCTGCTACTATACGTTGCGCAACAGGGACTCTACCAAGAAACTATAGAGCGGATGTTTCCTACGCCGCCTGAATGGTCGTGGAAAAGCAGATGGTATTTGCGAACAGCAAAGGCTCTGCAGTCTCCTGAGAAAATGGGACGGGTGGCCACCAGCTGGCCTGCAGTGGGAAGTTATTATAGAGAGCTGCTGCTCCGGCTGGAGGACCCTGAGATTGACGGAAAAGGATTGAAAGAGCAGATTGTCAATGCAGGGGAAGGAGAGGCCATTCTAATCGATGGAGTGGGCAGGGCAGGGTATGACATTGACGGGATGAGCGAGCCATGGAAGAAGGGCTACTTCGACTGTCTGATGGGAGCCGCTGAGACAGCCGAGAAACTCGATGGATGGCTAGAGGATACAGTGACACACATTGCTTCGCCCCCAGAATACGTTGTAGGCCCATCAAATCCACGGCCAAAGGAGGGACCTAAAGGTTCAATTGCTCCTCTTGAGGAGAACTGCGTACCGGCATACCAGAATCCATCAGTTTTTTATATGAAGATATTGACCACCAAGGGATTCCAAACCAACCAGAAACTTGATGCTGCCCTGGCGTATGCAGACTGGCTTGATCATAAGGGATTAAAGGATACCGCTGGGGAAGTCTACTGCTGGGCTATGGATATCGCCGTTGAAGGTCTCGGTGTCGACCCCCGGAAAGTTGTGGACATCAAGTCCGGCATCATAAAGGAGAGTGGAACCAAATACGTGACTGAGAATTTACTTCGAACCTCCAAGGCAATGGGAGTTCACCAAGTACGCGTGGGTGATTTATCATCAGCTCTGGCCGTTTTCCTCTCTGTGCTCAAATGCCGGCGAAGTGTGACGGCATCTGAAGACTCACTCCCGAAGGTCATCAACCCAAAGCCGAATAAAGTAAAGACGAAAAAGGATGATATCCTGACCGCTATCACCTCGTTTATCTCCCCACCTCAATACCCCATTCCAATCCGGACAGGAAACGAGCCTCCCGTGCGTTCCCAGTCAACTGCTTGTGAAGAGGCAGGCTTGATGTTATACATCGGTGAGATTATCTACGCCTCTTCATCCCGGGAAGCTGGCCTATCATGGACCCGGGACGCTGTTGATCAGGCCGAGATCGCCCTTCTTCAGTTCGACGAGAAACAAGATCAAAAACAGCTAGCAGCATCACCGAGTCACGGAATGCAGTATCAATCTACAGAAGAGCAGTGCCAACACTGCCTCCGATCCGGCCTGAAGAACTGGAGGCAAATGATTCGCTCCCTCGTGGTCAAGGCTGAGAAGGAAGAGCTCCAAACCATGGACGAAGTGAACGACTACTGGTTCGGCCGTGGACCGAGAAAAGTGGCTGAAAAGCAAGCACAGCGTCGTCGATGGGAGGCGGAGGAGATGATACTGGATGATCGTGCAAAGAGAATCCAGCGTCTTATTGGGGACGATGGGCTTTCTGCTCTCACTTCTAGTGAGAGAATGTTCTTCGGTTGAACATGGAAATAAACGCGTGCATGCATGGTTGGCTTCTGTATGATATCATATCCTTTCTCGGAACAGTTTGGCGTTTTTTTGGATGTATATACATACATATGAATGATCTTCTACATACTTAGTTATTATCTAATGTTTGACGCACATACCTGTCAGGATTGTTCACACTGCTCCAGGGGTGTCTGTTACCCAAATCAGGGAAAGATACAGCGAGATGTTCCTTGTCATGACTCGGTCGGGATGGAATCAAGATCCCACAACCCCCTGTCGTTGCTGACTCGTATATATTTAGTTACGGGCGACAGGGTACGGGCACAGACGGAGATGAACATCACCGAGCACAAAAGGGATCTCATCTTTTGCAAGATGCTTAAGATGAACCACCCCCTGATGCACCAGCCGGGAAAGAGATATGTATCAAACCATCAGGAGACTTGTGGCAGTATACGAGCAATTCCTTGACAATGCCAAAGCCTGCAAGGCTTCATCCCGGGGAATTTTCACATATGAAACGGACAAGAAATGGTGAAATGATGAGTCGTTAAATTAATATATGAAGGAGTTGTACTTATGTATATGCATCTATACGGCGCAGTGGCTATATACATTTGGTATGATAGAGCATTATATGCAAGAAGCATAGAGAGAAGACCGTAAACAAAGAAACCAAAAGTGAAAAGGAGGGGGTAGTCGATATCTAGAGCGTAAACAAGAGCAAGGAGATATATGTATAAAAGAATTATGAGCAGTAAAAGGGGCATATTGACAAAGAAGTAAATCGTGTCAAGAGAGATATACCGAAGGGATTTTTTTTGGTATCTTTGGTCAGACAAGAGACGAACCGATATAAGGAATATATGAAAAAAAGGACGAAAAAACCAGAACCCAGCCCGCAAGTTCTTGAAATGCAGGCTATATGATGCAAAAAAATAGGAAAAGGGAAAAGCACAGCCATTACCTCGAAGGGCCGTCCGTTTTATGAATCGTCACCACTCTCACTCTTACCGCCAACAACAACTCCTTGGGCTCCTTTCTCGAAGAAGGTAATGGAAAGAGTGTCAAAGCTCAGAATGAATGTATCAGTGCCATATTCAAGTTGTACCGGCCTGAAAGTGGGAAGGCCGTTCTCAAGCCCAGATGGTCGTCTGAGAGCATCCTGGATAGCGTTGTGAGCTGCATCCGCTGCGCTAAACAGCTCGGTCTTCTCAAAGATGTAAAGGACTGCTATCCGAGCGAAGTCTAGCACGTTCTGGGATGGGTCGACCATCGTCGGCGGAGGGGTGGGAGTAGAGGTCATTGAACTTGAGCTTGAAGTACTAGTAGAAGTAGGAGAGGAGGTCGAGGAAGACGATGAGCGGCGTGTAGTAGTTGCAGTTTGAGTAGGAGAGGATGTCCTGGTAGTGGTAGGCGATGGTGTCCTGGTCGGCCTGCGAGTAGGTGTTGTATGTATCGTAAAAGTCGTGGTTGGTATAAGATCCTGGGGGGCTCTGCCGGCTACATTGCCTTTTGCGGCACGGCGACGACCTGGCAATGCATATTCAAGCATGGTTGCCTTGTTGGCAGGATCCTTGGGCATGGGCAGTCCTCTCCTTTGGCTTCTGCTATTGAAGGTAATCAAGGCATTTTCATTGGTACAAGAAACATCCTCAGTTTCAAAAAGGTGTATGATCTTTGTAATATCAAGCGGTATTTCGAAGCTTGAGAGCGAGTTCTGGAGGATTCTTGGAATTGCGCTGCCGACAGTGGCATCATTGCGGAGATTGCGGTTATCCTTCAGCTCGGCGATAACGCAGTCCCGGTCAGTCAGGACGCCGCAGGTGTGGCCTCTGTAACCCTCGGGGCAGACACAGCTGCAGGTGCCTGGAGTTCCGATGCTCATGCCTCCGTTCTTGCAAGGGGCCTGGAGTTCACAGCTGTTCTCGGGTGTAGGCGAATGGTTACGTGGTTTCCCAGCAACAGCGAGTGGAATGGTGATTATAGCAGCAAACAAGAGAACCAGTCCGATGCAGAAGACAATCAGAGCTGGCGCAGCCAAGCCACAGAACCGGCGTCTGGTCCGAGGAACGTCGACCTCGTTATTCTTGCCCTTGGAGTCATCACCAGGATGAGCAGAGTTGGTACGGGGAGTCTGGATGCCAGGTGGAGGGAATGAAGCCAGGATATCGGTGATCGAACCAGAATATCCACGGTCCTTGTTCTTAGCATCATTTGCGTTCGTCATTTCAAAGATGCCTGCTGGGCCCTTGCTGGCTGTCTTTCCACGGTCGAGGTTCGATGCCAACTTGGTGGCCCTGCGGATTAGATCTGGCAAGCTGGTCAAACTGCTTCTGACCTCCGGCTCTTTCCCTTCGATGTTCAGCGCGGGAGGAGGTGCCAGGTCGCTAAACTGTGAAACCCTGCGGCCAGCCGAGCGTGAGCCACCTAGCTCAATGTCTCTGAACTCAGAGTCATTAGTAGGCTGCTTGTGTATTATGGGCACTTCATCGCCTTCTGGTTCCTCTTGATCATCAATCGACTCGACAGAGGAGTGAGAGTTTGCGCGCAGCCGGCTTGGACGCAGCTGGCCGCTAGGGTTGTGGAACGATGGCGGGATGTGGTGGTCAGGGATATTTGCACGCAGCGATGGGTTGATGGCTATGCCGATTGTGCCACTTGAGGTAACACTGCCGACTTCCGATGGAACACCAACAGACCTTTCGCTTATGGTGCGGTTGTGCATCGACGGCGGATCATTTTTGGTGATGTTGATCGTCCGCAGCTCGCCTTTGCCTGTCTTCCCGAGGCTGATCTGTCTCGCAAGGCTGGAGCTAGGTCTCGGCCCAGTTGGCAGCTCGACGCTGCCTTTGTTTCTGGTACGAAGAGCAGACTTAGCCTTGAGAGCCTGCGCCATCTCGTCTTCGTTGTAAGCTGACGACCCGCCATCTGTACCATGGACTGTTTCAGGCATCTCTTCGTACTTGAGATCGACAGTTTCATACGGGGCTGAACCCCAACTGGATGGAATCACTTTGCTTGACGCGAAGGATTTGACGTTTCTCTGCACAGGTGATGGGAACTCTTCTGGAATTGGCGAGACAGTCGATCCAATTGGGTAGAAATTCCCTTGCGGGTCACGACGGCTTCCCTGGGATGGGTTGGAGTTGGAGCGTCGCGCAGGAGCTGGATGAGCAAGGAGCTGGCCATGGTGAGACCTGTCGTTGGAAGGAACTGGTAGAGCTGTGGTGTTGTAGTCTGAGCCATGGGAATACGATGGCTGCTGGGGCGAGGAAGTAGCACCGTGGTATGGGTTCGATGGAGGATAACGTCTGCCTCGCGAGTCGTTGAGAAAGGTATCGACAGCGCTAGGCTGGCGGGCAGCCCGCTGCAAGGCCGCCTGCGCTTGTGCTTGTGCCTCTGCCATTTCCTTAGCGTAGGGATTGGTATTCCGGCGCGGCCGGGTCATGGCTGCAGGATCCTGTACAACAGAGCGTTTGGCTCCATGGCTCTGTTGACCGCCAGTAGTAACAGGCGGAGGCCGCCTCCCGTTGCTCGAGTGACTTCGCCCCGTCATCTCATGCTCTTCATCCATCTGCTGCTGGCGGGCCTTTTCTCTGGCTCGACGGACGGAGCCTTTGCTGTCAGCATCGTTAGCTCGGTTGTCATCAGCCATGGTCAATTATTAGACCGCTGGCTATGGGTCAGCACAGCAATATACCGGGAGGGTTTCCTGTCCGTGGATAGAAAACAACGAAATAAAAGTCGGTCACGTCTTTAGATCGTAGTTATTTTTTTTATTGGAGCGGTGGGGGGTTATTGGATACCGGCCACAGGCCAGACAAACTATACCCTAGTCCCCAATGGAGAGGTAAGCAAAGTAATAATAAAACGCTGGATAGCGGCCGGGATACCAGCAAGATTGGCCCAGTGGTGAAGGAGCAAAGGAATAGGATTGCGAGTTGCCCTGCCAGCGCGAGTAGGGGAGCCAGTCAAAGCAATTCAACCACAGGTTGATATGCGCGAACAAACACGCAGTCCCGAATCTCCGGAGGAGCCGCTGGCCCGTAACTGGAGAAGAGAGAGAAAGAAAGCTGAGCAGGTGAAGAAAAAAAAGAGGAGAAAGAGAATTCTACCTCAAGCAGAGGACGAGGTGGTTAAGAAGAAGGAGGAAGGGAGAAAGAGAAGAGAGAAGAAGAACTCTTCTGAAGCAAGCGGTCGGTTTGAAGGGGAAAATGATTGACCATGACCATGTTAGCCATGTTAGCCGGCCTTTGCCTGGGGTACCTGGGCAAGTGTCCTAGGGCGTCTCAAGTCCCGTCAGGGCATGGCCTCGATATCATCGAGAGGCCTAATTTGGTTCTGAAACAGCAGCCGACCAGGGCTGAGGAACGGGCAAGGACGGGGGATGCACCGCCGAATTCAACCCTCCCTCGGGCTGCATCCACTCGATCCATCCACCATCCAACCCTCTGCACCCATGTTTAAGCCGCGGCACCACGCGGTAAGGGAGGAGAAGGTGGGTGTAACGAAGTGTTCAAACCCGAAGTCGTCTGTGGATGGAATGAATTGCGAGGATGCAAGATCGAAGCCGGTCCTGTCCTGTGTAAGTTCGGTTCCCGAGCAGCCATGGAAAAAGAGAGCCCAAGGAAAAAGGAATATATATCAAATGGCAAAAATGCAAAAAGAAAGCAGGCAGAAGCAGCAGCAGAAGACGAGGATGAGGACGATCTCCACTGCTTCGATGCCTCAAAGTTTGCTCGAATACGGACCAACGCCGACTCCACCGAAACAAGAATGCATATGTATCTTTCTCTGCAGGCTTCCTGCGTCCAAGGGCAGGCAGTTGGAGGGCTCCGTAGTATCACCCTGTACCGTGCTAGCCGGGGGAGGCTACATAAGTACATAGGTGTGTGTGTGTTTAAATAGCAGCCGTCGAACGCATTTTGCAATCCGATCTGTCGATTCCTCATGAACTGGTCGAACAGCCGGAAGAACGAGACATGAACCATCCATGAACCCTGGCGGCCTCTGGCTCGTCCTGGACCTCCCAAGCTCGGCCTTATATTCTGGCGTGTGTAAGATTATAATCCGGGGGGTCGGGTCGTTGCCAGGTAGACAACGAGGAGCTGCTGCCGTAGCGACGACGTTGGAGAACAGGGCGAGGGAGCCCGGAAAAAGGGGAGCTCCTCAACTCGAATATATTAATGACAAAAAAAAAACCGGAAATACCATCATCTCCGATGTATATTTTTGCTAGACAGTAACAGTAGCAGAGCTGTTACACGTCCCAAGGCCCCAACTATCAGCGCATTATACGCAGCTAAGCTCCCGTTGCCTAGGGAGCTGGATAGTGGATTAAGACACTAAAGGGCCGCCATCACCAGTTCTTTTTTCGTCTCTTCTCCTTTCTTCCTCTCTTTGAGGGACACCTTTTGAGTATATCTTCGATGGCAAACTCGTTCCATTCCTTTTTTCCTTTTCTCTCTTCTTCTTCTTCCTTTTCTTTCTCTTTCTTTGCTGTTTAGACCATCGTTTTTGCCTGCTCTCGTTTTATTATTATTATTGCTGAATCCCCGCGAAACCACCAGAGAACCCATCTCCAAAAACGCCGTACACACGCACCTTCATTCTTCGTTTCCGCTCTCATCATTTGTCTCCAGTCGTTGTTTCTTTTGCATATTTTGCTGGTTGAGAAAAAGCGAGTGTTTTGCTCCGGTAGCAGGCACGCCCCCAAAGGCCTCCCCCCCGGGCCTATCCATCCTCAGTCCAGCGTCCAAAAGAAAAATAATCCTTTTGTTTGATACTTTTTTTTTGCTGTCCTCCATACATAGATACCGTCGTTAAAGCCGTTTCAGAGCCGTTCAGAGAAGCCGTCGGTCAAAAAGAAACTGTTCATCCTTGGGGTCCGGAAGAGTCGGCCTTGGTGGTTTGTTGATATAAACTAAATAAACCGAATGTACAAACCTCCCCTTTATTCTGGGCCATCGAGAATATAGGCTTGGATTGAACCGTTGGACGAAGAAGCACTATCCCATGCCCGAGCCAGCGATCCCGTCGATGTCCAGCAAACTTCAGACGGCTCCGAAGCGTACCCAGTCAACCATGAACGGTTCGCAGGCGGTCCACGGTAAAGGTACATTGTGAACCAAACTTCCCATCCCTTCCTGTCAAACCATGTTCACACGCCGGCTGTTCTTCACGGCCGAGATGGAGCCAACCAGGTCTCTCGTTCGTTGTGTTGTCCATGTGAAAGATATGTATGTATATGCAGCACGCAGCTGACTGGTAGATATATCCACCGAGCAGAGCGCTGGGGGACCTGGTCGCATCCCAAGCGGGCTCGAAAGCAGATCCCCACGTTCGCACAGCGTACGCCGTCCTCGAGCCAGCGCGAGCCAGCATCGTCGGCCCTGAGACGGGTGTTTGAGCCGCCATCCACCGCTACCGCTGCTGCTGCTACTGCCAGCTCGAAGCCGCCGCCCCTCCGCGAGAGCCAGCAGCAACGCCAGAACAAGTCGGCCTCTGCGCCGCGGCCTCGCACTGCCAGAGCTCCCATCCCGCATTTCCGTACCTATAGCCACACGCAGAGCAGCGCGGCGAAGTCGAAGGCGGCCGTGGCCCCGGAGCCAGAGGACGAGGATGCCCTGGCGATAGCGCGCATCCACGCCTGGCTGGACAAGGTCGACGACGAGCAGATTGCGGCCGAGGTAGAGGCAGAGCGACGAGCCAAAGCCCGCCGGGTCTGCGAAGAGCGGCCAGCAGAGCAGCCGACCAGGGAGGCTGCAGCTGAAGCCGTCCAAAGTGCGCCTGGAGCTGGTGATGTTGCGGTTGACGTCGAGGCCGACGTTGAAGTTCCGAGTAAGTCACGACATCACGACATCTACACTACAACTACACTGCATCTACAACACTATATCTCTAAGTACATCCACGTTTATCTGTATAGAATGCTAACAGATGGCTAGAAACTCCCAAGGCTCCCAAGACGCCCAAGACGCCCACGAGAACCCGCCGCCTGGACCTGGATGCCGACGTCCCCCGCGTCGACAGCGGCTGGGGCGCCGCAAGCCCAGCGAGCATCGGCATGGCGTTCATGACGCCGCGGACGATTCCTCGCATCGAAGAAGACGACGCCGTCTGGGAGATGCTCAGCCCGAATGTGACGCCGTTCCGCAAGGGCAGAGGCCCGAAACGCACCCGCCGGCGCAGCTACTACGACGAAGACATCTGGCCGAGTGCCTACAACTCGCCGCGGTCTCTCGCTCAGCCAGTCCATTGAGACTGCTAACCGATATCATCCATCCTGATACTCGCTACTCGCTACTACTTTGATACCTGATACTCGATATCCCTAACACTCTTGCTCCGTTTCTTTTGTTCTGCATACCCGTTTGTTCGGCTCGTTTTTTTGGCATCGTTCTTTATACCAGCACTTGTTGCACTTTTGCATCCATCAAATTCCCCATTCTTTCTTGACCATTTCGTTACTCTTCTGCTTATTTGGCTTGCTATTCTTTTTATTACTCGGTTTTACCCCTTTGCATCAAACATAAAACACTCGCAAGCATTGATTGCTTGACGGTTAGGCATCTTTATATCCTCCTACCCCCATATGCCTCTTTATAATTCTAATGGCCCGCCAGCGCGGAGCTTCTTGCCCCCAGCTTTGTTCTCCTTAGCTTGGATACTACTAGTTTTGTTAGACATAGAATTCCAGTCATCTGGTTAGACAAGATGTTGATTCATCGAGTGCTGAAGTCATCTAGATCCGCCTGTCACGGACGAAAGGGGGAAAATGTAAACAAACGCTCAGGCAACGATCTCTGACGTATCATTTGGCTATTTTATGCGGAGCAGCCCGTCGCAAACTTTCAACCTTGTGCTCGACCTCTCTCATCTCACTGACAACACCCGCTAGTGCTGGAATCGGGCCAGCCACAGCACCAACGAAAGCCTCCTGGGCGTTCCTCAACGGAGGAGGCACCAGAATCCCGAACCAGTGCAGCGGGTTGGACATCTTACTCTTTGTCCTTGCCTCCTTTGTCTCTGTCTCTGTGGGTGTCTGTGCTGCATGGTCCTCGTCCTCACCCTCGCCCTCGTCTTCAGACGGCTTGCCTGTGCCTTCTTTGGCGTCTTTGTCTCTGCTAGAGTCGGGCTTCGTTTCGATAGTCACTGTCTTGAACGCAGGGGCGGGCTCGGCCAGGGACGACGCATGCAACCCGTCTGTGGGAGCGGGCATTGTAATTTCCCTAGTGCCGTCTTGTCAACCTTGATGTCTTCATCAACAAACTGGCTTGTCTCCGAGTCCCAACATACACCTGTCTGGTTGCTTTCATCCGTTCGTCGTAGTAGTCTTCCCCATAGCGCCGGCCGGGAGGACATGCATGGTTCGCTCGAGCAAGAGAGAAAAAGCCCTAACCGGCCAGGTCAGTCGATACACTAGCAGTAATCCCAAGCAAAGAAAAATAGACCCCCTCGTACGCTTGCAAACTGCTTGCCTATGGCTTCCTGGAGCTTCTGCTGCTCGTCCAGCAGATGGAGGTATCGCTCCAGCAGCTCGTCAATCGCCTGGACGACCTCAGCTTCCGAGCGGGCCTCTCGACCGTCTGCCGGAGTCGCGGGTGGTGTCGGCAGCGTCTCTTCCATCGTCCTTCATCCCACCAACAGACCCAATCCCTTCTTTTTCTCCTGTCTATCAGCAGTAATTAATTGACTGAACGTTGTTGTTTCTTCTGCGTCCTCCTCGCTCTTCGACTTCAACCTCAACTTCGAGATCTTACGTAAGCACCAGCCAAAAAGCCCCCAAAGTCGACCAGCTTCAACTTTTTCAACCTTTTGCTCGGCTTCAATCAAAAGGAAGACGTCTCTGGCAGCATCTCGGCTTTTCCAACTGCTCGCCGTCGCCCCGGCCCTGTATATAGCGAATACCAGCTCGCCCTCAGCCAGTCCAGCGACGATACTGCGCCCGCCGCTCGATACCCTCCCCCTTGTCTCTGCCGCTCTCGCCCAGCAACGCCGCGGACCAAGCTTATCTCCGATGCCCGTTTTGACTTCTTCCGTGTCTTCGTAAACGATTCTTCGTTCATGCGGCTCGGCGGGTTCTGCTGCTTCAAAAGATATTGCATCCGATAGCAAGTCGCAGCCAAAGAGGGAACACGTTCGATACTGCTCGCCAGCGCCCATCTTTGCTGTTGCTGTCGCTGCTTTCGCGCCCCCCGGAGCAGCCTTTCGTTGGCCGGGAACTTTTCACCGCAGCAGGCAGACAGATATCAGGCCGCAACCAGGTGTTTCGACATCAAAAAAAGCTCTTATAGACATATATTCAGCATGTCTGTACAGTCAGTGAGCAGCAACTCTGCCTTTCAGGCGCGATCACTCGTATGTTTCCTCCGGTTGTCTCGCTATGCAACTATGTGACTCAGGTGCATATTGCTAACAAGAAGCCTTGAACTATACAGTTCCGGTCTCTCCTCCGTCAAGCAAACCAATTCTCCGCCTACAACTTCCGGGAGTACGCACGAAGACGCACCATCGATGCGTTCAGAGAGCACCAGCATGAGACCGAGGAGCGCAAGATACAAGAGTTGATGCAGAAGGGGTTGGCCAATCTGCAGATGATGAAGGTAGCTAACTACCTCTTTTTGCTGGCATTCATTTTTACCAAAACACCGGAATACTGGCTAATGCGATATGCTTTACAGAGACAAACAGTGATAAGTCAGTTCTACCAGCTCGACAGGCTAGTTGTAGAAGGACAGAAGACGGTACGTTCAAGACTTGGGGTCAATGTCTACCAGTTACAATTGAACTTAACATCCTCTAGGGCAAGGAAACCGGAGATCACGGCAGCATAGTCAGACAGAATGACTCTGGGTAGGTCGTTCTTGATAGCCGGATATCCATACTGCCGTTAGAGCTACTGCTGACTCCCTTCTCCCAGATCAAACTAGGTATCAATAGCTAGGGAAATGGACTAGGACTGTTACGGAGGCTGTTTCAGGGACGGATACTCTCTTTTGCCCACTGGGGGGCCATGTAGAATATAGATTTAATGCTGCGTCTCTGTCCGTTTCTTGCTGTCTTTCTTCTTCCGCCCTTTTTCGGCCCATGAAAATACTGTCTTAGTAAGCTGATGACTAAGCATTTCAACTTCATCGCAAACTTGACGCTGAAAACCGAATTTCCAGCTGCGAATCTCGGTCTTTTGGCAGAAGAATTCACCAGCGCAAGCGACAGAAGCAGGATGGGCCTCGTAAGTGTTCCCGCACCTCTATAAACACACTGCGTTACCGTCCAGTTGTCCCGGTTCCGGCGGTTTGGCGGGTGGCTGGCGGCAAAATCCCTGGCGCGTCAAGCCTGCATCGCGCAATCTGTATTTCATGCGCGCGCAATTCTATTATTCACCATCTAGCAGTGGATTGTTTGCTTGTCTTTATACTGATTATCATATAGAATCGATCATCTCGCCCCCATCGATCGGGCCCAATCGACCGCGATGTCTTCGAGGGACTGCCTGTCCGCCGCTGGGCCCGCCAGCTCACCACCGTCTCGCAGGAGCCGAAGTCGACAGAAGAAGACACAAGCGCAGTAGACTCTCAGAACCTGCCGGAACTGCCAATGCCTAGGGACAGCCACCTCTTGACTCCCGTCAGTCGAGCGCTTCTTCGCGCTGCTAGAGCTGGGTGCACGTACATACGACCTGTCCGCAAGGATCCCGAGCCCGAAGAACTCGAACAAAAGGACGATGATGATACCGTTGTAGAGCCAACGGTTGACGAGCGGACATTTGCAGCTATGAAGTGGACCGCCTTACCTAGGACAGTCGAGCTTCCGGAGGTGGAATTCTTGGCTCCCAGGAGAGCTGGGCTGCCGTCCCTGTACGGAGCTGGAGCCCAGTCAAACGCAGCCACGGCTGGCGGCTCGTCGACCCCAATGCGCAAGACAAAATTCAAGAAGATAGATCCTACAACTGGCGTCATATCAATATACGAAGCTTGGGTACCGGAGGGGTACCAGGTCGAAGGAGAGATCATCCAAGAAGCCCAGGTCATAGCCGAGAACCCAGACGCAAAGGTTGTCAATGTTGAGCCAGCTCCCGGAACTATCGTTGCGGATATCGGTGTGGTGAACCAGGATGGTGTCGTTGTTGCCACCGCCGAAGGCAGTGCAGTTATACCCAAAGCGAACAAGGGGAAGCGGAAACTAAAGGCCGGTAAAGCAAAGAGCAGGAAGAAGGTCATGTTTGCTTCCGGCAATGGGACTGGACAGCCAGAGGCCCCGGGAGCTGAAGGCCCTGCAAATCCCTCTGTTTCAGAAAATGGGGGTGCTACACCTTCTGGAACAGTATCCGTGCCAGAAGACGAGGAGGAAGATGAGGAAGAAGGCGATGAGAGCGACGAGGAGGATGAGACTGCAACTGATTCCAAACCCACCCCAACGACTGATGGCCCTGTTGATGAGAATAACATGACACCGGCTGTTGACGTCCCGTCAGAACCGCAGGACATACCGCAACAACCGCCTACTACTGAGACGGAAGCTGTAGAACCGACGCCTTCAGAACCTCCTCAAACCACCTCAACATTCCCAGAACTGCCTATCATCACAAATTCTACCTCGGAACGGCCCTCGAAGTCGCCCGCTGAGGAACCAAAGGAGCCTACTGCCTCCACTGAACCCTCAAAGGAAGCTGTACATCCCACCGAAGGGCAGCAGGCAGACCCCGAGACCGTTGAGCAACCTAAAACTAGCCCTCCCCCAGTGTCTGCAGCGGAAGATGCAAAGGCTGCGTCCCCCGTAGCGCCTCTCCCGGAAAGCCTTGACGACAAGATGGACACAGCTGAGGATGCAGCACATCATCAACCTACTCCTGAAAAGGCAGCTAGCCCCCCGGCACCAGCCAAGGAAGAGCAAGTTTCACCACCGACTATCCCGCCGAGCACCACTGAAGCAGAATCCAAACCCCAAACTCCTCCTGATGCACACACATCAAATCCACTTCCCGAGACTATACCCGCATCTACACCCACTACAGGCCCTAGTGAACCTGCAGCCGAGGAGCCGGCAGGCCCCAGCTCCCCTCCTCCACCCCCTGAAACAACCGCAGATAGCAAGCCAGAGCCTACATCTAGTGGACCAGTTCGATTCGAAGACGGTGAAGTTGATCTGCTGGGAAGCCTGGAGGCAAGCCTGGGCAAGGATCCAAATACTACAGTGCAAGATAAACCGGAAGATACGTCAGAAACGGCTGCCGCTACTATAGAAAAGAAGGAAGATGATACCGATACCAAGCCTGAAGCATCCGCTGCTAAAGAGGAAGAAAACAAAGAAGATGATAAGGACAAGGACGTTGAGATGACCGGTTAATGTACTCTATTTTGGATTGGCGTCATTTCTTGCTTCTCTCTTAAATTCTTGGTTGGGGTTTGAACTCCTATTGGAGTGATCGTCGTTATCCGTAGAGCACGTTTATTCGTCTAGTGTTCGTTGATATGGCTTTGGTCCGACTGGATTGGCGTTTATTGATTTCATGCAGCGTACTCTACGGAGTGAACATCATATCCCATTTGCGCTCAAAGTTCAATGTTTAGCAGGCCTTTCCAATTGAAGTACCAAGATTGCCCTGGCTTGAATAATAGTACACATGTTGAATTATTTCTAAGATCAATGACGCTCATAAACTAGCTGAAAACGAGCTGTGAGTATGGCAAAAGTTAGCTAAAACAGATCCGCTAATTGACAGCGGTAACAAGAAAATTAGAGAACGCCAAAGCACGCTACAAATCAGTCAATCAATTATCGGGACCTTGCAGATGTTCTACGTCCACCTCTACCATTTAAGACAGTTTGAACAGCCGTCTTTGCGAGCCTAACCCGCGACCTAGATGGCATCCGAAGCTTGGTGCTTGATGCGGCTTGTCTGCTGGTCCTTGAAGAACGGGAAACAGATTTGAATGAGACATCCGCAGCAGCCGTAGTCCTAGCCTTTGCAGACTTATTGAATTGAACGCCCACTCTCTTCTTGGGTACCCTTATCGATTTTGCCTGGGACTTTATGCCTTGGGAGGCTTTAGAAGCCACTCGCTTCAGACCAGACTTGACAGAGGACTGCTTGGTGGTTTTCTGTTTCTTAGAAGCTTGCGAGTTGGTGACTCCCTGTGACTTGCGCTTGGTTCTAGTACTCGCCGGTTTGACGGTAGATTTCTCTTTGGAGTCTTTCCCTTTTGGTCTTGGTCCCAGAACACCACGGCAAGATGGAGTGCCGCAGCGGCATTCTTGGACATTTTTATTGGAGTAGGGGCTTGAATTTCAAGTTAGCTGGGATAATTCTAACAGGAGAGGGGAAGACGATCATACTCAAAGTTGTAGTCATAAGTCAACTCTTCGCCGGTCATGATACCATTATCCCCGGCAAAAAGGGCAATCCTGGGCTTCCCAGCAACAATCCATTTCTCCATCTTGCAATTGGGTTCACACGAGTGGTTAACAAAACGGGCAATTGATCCCCGTGTGGCATCAATGATCATATCTTGGTCAAAGTCCATCAAATAAAAGCACTATTGGCAGGAATTAGCCATATTTCCAAACAGAATACCGGAGTTAGTGAGGGTTAGACAAACCTCATTTTTCTTATATATCGTTTTCATTCGGCGCTGGGCCTCAATCTGAGTGAGTATCTCTCCAGTATACTCAACAATAATCTGATTGGGTTCAAAAGTTCTATTGCTTCGGACACCATATCCGCGGCTTTCTGTCTTTATTACTTCAACTCCAATGTTATATTTACCTCCGGTTTTGATCCGTTTGCGCAGCTCGGAGAAGTTGCGGTTCCTGCAGAGGTCTTCTCCTAATTTGCAGTTATTCTCATCACACTCATAGAACATGTGGCGGTTCTGACAGTTCTCTTCGCACCCCATTTCAGGGGTACAGAGACAAGTGGATTGTTCGGTTGGCATGGTAGCTTTCCAGATACCGGCGGCGTCTCCAATAAATATATCTATTATCCATTAGTTTGGTAGTCGCCATTTAGAGGTAGGTTGCGGTGCTTACTTTTGTTTATCTTGCGCCATTCATCTGGCTTAGGCTGGCCGCGAGGTAAGGGGGAGAATATATCATAGGGCAATCGAAATGGTCTGCCCTTTTCCAGTAATAAGGCTCCAGAGTACTTGGGCATAGGAAATAAGACACGCTCACGAGGGGCCTGTCTGGTCCCCTTTCGCTTGCTTTGGGGCCCTGGTAGTTCGAGTTTAGCAAATGCATTGGGTCCAGCGTAGAGACCATGCGTAAGCCATTTCTTCCTCTTTGGCACCGTCTGGACAGGCGCAGATAAAGGTGGTTGGTCTACTTTCTTTTCTTTCTTCGGAGTAGAGACATCCTCAGACACGCGTCTCTTCTTTGTAGCAGACTCCTCTTGGGTTTCCTTGCGCACCACTGCCCGCGAACGTAGACTGGATCTTCTGTCCTCGACCTTGGACTTGGACTTCGAGTACTCCTTGTCATCTCGTTGTCTTTTGCCCAGAATGGAAGAAACCTGGTTCAAAACCGTCTTGGTTTTCTCCAGAAGTGTCAGTCGACCAGACCGTCTCCTGGGTTGCGCCGGGTCAACCTTTGTTGACGATTGTGGCCTCGATCCAGTTTCTTCCTTTATAGGTTCATCTCCAGTGTTACTCTCGGTATTTTCCAGCTGTATCTCTGCCGTAGTCTCTTCTTCGCAGGGCTCCAATGCTCCCGCCGGTAAACCACGGCGCCCCCTGAGTGAACGTCGTTCAGGTCTTCGGGCCGGTTCACGCTTAACAACAGTTCTCCCCTCAGAAACAGACGCGGATATATCCCCTCTCAACGCATCTCCATGTTTATTCCCGTTATGCTCGGTGTCGTTGTCTATTCCGCCCCTGGTAGATGCTGCTCGAGTTACGCGACGCGTTTGCGGCGGCTTGGTCTGAGAAACGGGCTCTGTAACCGGAACGTCGACATTGCTTGAGGTCTCTGAGACGCTTGTTGCCGGTGTGAGAGTGTGTCCGGTCGAGTCAAGAAGAGTTGAATCGCTGTCTGGCGTTATAGATGTTGATGTTGTTGACTCCCTGGCGACACGCGACATGGCTGCATATAAACGGACGCCGCGCCAAACAGCCACAGAACGAGAGCTTCTAGATCAGTTCGAAAGGTATCTTGTGTGAATAACTGGAACAGAGCAGAGTCGATAGTAAACCACGGTTGTTTCTTGAGGAATAATCGAGTTCTGCGCCGGAAGTGAAGGGCGAAAGGAGCCCTAGAGAAGTTTGATAGGACAAAAGGCGCGACGCGGGTGATGGAAAGCCTTTTTTTCAGGGACCAGGGGAGAGAGTAAACAATACACGGAGTGAGAGATGCGGCTGGGGCCAGCTCGGATTATAAACAGTAGCGGACTCTCAAGGGGACGCAGCTATATAGTCGCAGTGCATGATCCAATTCTTTGCTTATAAGTATAGGGCGGAGACGTGTTATGTCCAAGTTTGGCGGTTTCAGCAAGAAAAGAAATGCGCCACTGGTGAATTTTATATTGAAGTCAATGCTTACTGGGAAAAGGGGGTTGAGACTCAGGACAGGAAGGATTAGGAGTTAGACATTAGATATTCGAATTCTAGCTTAATTCTCTTATGATAAACATGTCACAACTTTTGTCCGTAGCAGGTGGGATTCTGTAAGACATTGTTGGATCAAGGACGCTGCCAGAGTCGTCCCAGAGACAGGACGGGTACAGGTCTATCTAGCAAAAAGACAAGCAAACAGACAGCAAACGCAGAATGGCGCGAATACAGCCCGCAAAGAAAGGAAATTCCCACAGTCAAAATGAGCATAAGGGGGGGGTATTAGAAACATAAATCAGTCAGGAGATAGATCATATGGTAGGGCCAAAATATACACAAGAAGCAGAGGCTGGAGGAGGAGACCGAGCGAAATGAAATCCATGAAAGGGTGCTGAGAACAGGGCTGACAGTAGAATACACACTTGGACACTGGTTTCGGGGTATCGGAAGTAATTTGGGCATTACGCCCATTTTGCTCGCTTAGGAGGGTGGCGGTGCTGCTCCGTTGGTCGGGTGTCCATTGCTGACCTGCTGCATCTCAAGGCCGCCATTCTGTGCCTCGATGTCGTTTCGTCGCTTGTTCACCTTGAAAGTTGCAAATCGCTGGTCACCTTCGACATGAGAGTTCTTAAACTGGAGGTAAGTGGGAGTTCGAGGCTTCCCAAGGACAGCAACCAGGTTCCTGAAAGCACCTCCTTGGGTGAAGGGGCGGTGTCTGTCTTCCTTCTTAAACTTGCGGGAGTTCAAGTACTCTCGTGTTGTCTCACTTCGGCTCATCAGGAAGATATGGTAGACTGCTAGAGCGGCAGGATACGTGGCTGCAAGGCCACCATATACAACCATGGCAAAAGGAAGACGCCACTTATCGATGGCTTCGCCAAAAGTGACACCTTCCATCTTCATGTAGCCAAGGACATGAGCAAGACTAGCAGAAAAGAGGAAGAGAGCGAGTATAGTGCATGTAGCAACGAAGGAGAAGAAATAACGGTAATTTCGGCGTCCAACACAATTGTTGAGCCAGACACAGTGATGGTCCAGGGTTTCAACGCAGTTGTTGCATACTCGGCAGTGATAGCAACGCGGTGGACGCCAGATGCTGCAGGTCTTGCAGTACTTTACTGGCACATCCATGGCAGCAACTTCGGAAGTAGCTAGTTTGATCATAACCCAGTCACTTGTAGGAGGGCCAAGGGCTAGAGGATCAGCATCGGGGTCAGATGGGGGTATAATATGAAGATTTCGGGGAAGAATCTATCAATTGGCCGTCAGTTAGGAATGTAAATAGTAATGGGACAAGAGGCAGAATATCACTCACTCCAGGATCAACTAAGGAAGCATGAAGGAAAGACGAGACGCAAAGGTAAAAGAGGTATCCAAAGACAATAGGTATTGCTTTTGACATGTTAGTCCACAGCCAAGGTGCCCTAGAGAGAGATGTTAGCAGGGTCAATTTCTGAGTATCCAGGGGTAGTGTGGAACTCACGAGGAAGCAAAAAAGAGAATTGTAGGTAGGACGATCAAGAATCCAGTAACAACGTTGATCGGTCTATCACGGGTATTCTGGAACCTGCCACCACCGAAAAATGCTGTGTTCCCAGTAAAATATTGATAGTTCTTCCCCCTTTCCACAGCCGGTTCCACCTCAACCTTTTCAGGCTCAGGCTCAGGGATAGACGTTGCATTAGAGGCGAGTCTTGTGTGACTCCTCTGGTCACAACGGCGAATGGTAGCCTCAGATGCATTCCCACCTAGAAGTCCTGATGGAAATGAGATAGGTGACTTGGAAGGCGGCTCGTGTGACGCAGTTGGGTTGGTATAGTTCTCCCCCAAGTTCACCTGGACTGGAGTAGATGATCTCTGAGATCTATCCTGTAGCAACCTGACGTTGTCTCCCAGGCTGCGAATCGTCGTATGTCCTGAGGGACTGGTGTTGGTCGTCAGCCTGTCAGGCAGTACTGGATCTGTAAACTCCGTCCCTCTTGTTGGTGGCCGGATATCATTATCTAGATGTGCCGTCGTGTTTGATACCATACTCCTGCGCGCCTGGCTGGCCACATCACTCTGGTTGTCTTCAAATCCAGTTGCAGTAGTTGCCGTCGTTGTAGGTCTCCCACCACGCTGTGCCTGTAGTCTCTGCGAGCTCATGGGTCGGAAGAAGGCCTGAGAGGTAAGAGAGGAGACGTGGGTTTTGCTCATCTTGCTCTGCGCGCTGGGCGGCCGGGCACCCAGAACAGGGCTCCGCGTGGGTGGAGGCCCTCGATGAGACGACGTCGGGCCAGACTGTGACCATGACGCCGAATGCTGAGTCCGCTGCCCGTCTTCAGATACGGGTCCGATGATTGGGGAAGGTATGTTGACTGCAGATTGAGCAGCATTCTGGGGTGCAGAACCCGGGGCACGGGAGCTCGAATCTTCGGGATTCGTTTCAGATGGAGTCATTGTCGCGATTGATCCGTGCTATTTTATCCAGAATCAATAGTATCAATGCATTATCGCGTCGATATATTAATATATATAGCAGGTTTCAAGCTCCCATCTATTTGTTTGTTGACTGGGGAAGAAAGGCTGGAGCTTTTTTGGTGTCGAGCAGGCGGTCAGGGCAGGAACCAGATGAAGCAGCGGTCCAGAGTCACAGCAGGGCGTCTGACACGGCCGGAGTCAGTCTCGTCTTCGCTTCCTCTTCGTCCTCTCTCCGTCGTCGTCTCGCTGTCTCGCTCGTTTGTTGTCGTCAAACCGTCGACTCTCCTTCGCTCTCTTTTTTATTTTTTGGTTTCTCCTTTAATTTTAAGACGCATCATGTGATCTTTGATGACTCATCTTCCACGTGACCGACTAAAACAAACCGTCGGAAGCGGAAAAGAACAACCAAAAAGTCGAAGTTCTTGAACGACATCGAGATATATCAAAAGACGCCAGCCCGCCGAAGACGACTGAGACTCGCCCAGATCAAGGCAATTGACAGCAGCATTGGTCAAGTTTCGCCTCACAATGTCCTCTCTCTCCGCCATCATGGCCCGCCGGGCCTTCCTGCGCCAGCAGCCTGTCCGAAGACTCGTCACGCCACAGCCAATCCGACGACATGCCTCCTCCAAGGCCGCTGAGGCCGGCCTCGACAAGGGCGCCAAAAGGGATCCCGAGCTCTATGTACGTCGACAAGCGTGTGTGGACTGCAATTGATGTTGTCCTTGCCCTGAACTCCCTTTTTATGCGATATATGAAGCTGATCGGTGGTGATGTTGCACGAAATTATTAGGTCCTTCTCACTGTTATGGCCGGTGCTTTTGGAATTGTCGGCTGGTACCTAGGCAGCTCTCCTACTAGCGTTAGCTCTGAGAGCAACGTCCGTGTTGGCGAGAGCGGCGCTATGCCATGGGAGACCGACGAGAAGGATTCCGAGAGCAAGGGCAACTTCAAGTACAGGTACCACCCTCACGGAGACAAGAGCAAGCCCCTCAAGGAGGCCCCCAGTGCTTTGAACGAGGTCATCATTCCAAACGTGACTCTTCCAGCTGTATGTGCATGGTCATACCCCGCTGTACGATACTTGTTTTAATACTGACTTATCGGATAGGACCTCCACGAACGATTCAACAAGTATGGAAAGGATCTCTAAATCAAATTCCAGGCTCTGTGCCTATACCGTCAAGGGTGGATTTGATAACATGCTAGGAATTAACCGCAGCATCGAGACTCCTGTACATATTCCTACAATTGTAACATCTTGTCTCCTTTACTACCTCCCTCTTGTCGCTGCTGCCCAAGCAGCATCATCACATCATTCCTTGTATCAACTCCTGGCCTTTCCTTGATATGTTTGGTTAGTCTCTCACAATTACCCTCTAGATCTCAATTGTGTAAAATCCAGTTTAATTCAATCATTGGTTTCATATGTTCATCACTGCAACGGGGTATATACTATATCGTACGACATTAGTAACTAGCTTACTGTGGGCCAATTGAGGCAATGATATTACCAATAATATTTCCAGTTCTTAAGGGTAAACGGCTAGATCCTTGGGGACAACTCCACAGTATTGACATCCAGAGTTGGCATTCTAGTTATTTATTCTAATTCTCTTTTTTTGGCGAAGCAATGAACTAAATAACACCTGAAAGACATAATCTTCGCAACAAGCAGGCCATAACGGGATAACAATTAATATAATACAGGAAAAAGACACTGAACAAGAATGAAAACCCATTAGATATCGTAGAGAGTCAATTAGTTTGTAGCAGCCTTAGCCTCGCTGGCGGGCTTTGGCTTATTTTCTTTCTTTTTGGGGGACTCGTTCTCTCCCTTGACCTCAGCTGGCTTGTTAGCTGGAGCCTTTGGTTCGTCCTTAGCAACGGTTTCTGGGTTAGCGCCCTGCACGTCTGGGTGTTCAGGGGCGATAATAGCTTCCTTGGGGAGTTCTCGGCCTTCGGTATCGATTAGTCTAGTGCGAGTCTCATATCGGGTTTCAAAGGAGATTTCTCCCTGTTCCTGGAGGACTTTGACTTGTTCCTCGCTGAGGATGTTGCCCTCTGAATCGCGGTACTCGACTTCACGAACTTTACGAAGCTCTGGGTCCACTGCCGGTGGCTGTTGTGGTGATTCGGGCTGGACAGGAACTTGGTTCTCCTGCTGTTCAGGTTGCTGCTCCTGCTTTTGCTCTCCTGGTTGCTGCTGCTGCTGCTGCTGCTGTACGGGTGGGGCTGCGATGGAAGTATGAGCGGCTTCCGAGGTGCTGATAACTTCAGGGATAGCATATTGGGATAGCTGACTCCAAGTCAGTAACTCAATTCAACCACGACCGCGTTGGGGAGCTTTCCATGTTGGAACACTTACGTCATTATGGAAAAGGTTGCAGTCAAAGTCCCAGGTAGGGATCAACTTGGTCCTCTGGCACATGTCTTTGGTCCAAGGGTTGCCGTATGCAAGCGGTGAAAGGATACAGAAGGCAGCAACGCTGAGAGACAAGAATGCAACGGTGAACAGCTTGCCAAAGATGGATGGCTTGTTGAATCTGTTAGCCACAAAGTCGTAGATCTGACAGAATGCCAGGATTGCAAAGTACAAGGCTGGGAGGTAGTGGTGGAGGAAAAGCTGGCGGGCCATGAGGTAGAATGGGAAGTAGTGGAGAGCCCAGCCGAGAAGAGTCTGGCCAATCTCGTAATCGAAGCGCTTGAAGTGGACACAGTTGTAGTCCTTGAAGCCACGCTGCCATCGAAGAACGGCAATACCCTTGAAGAGGACCCAGATGACAACTGCGGCGGTAGAAGTCCACCAGATGACTGGGTTGCCAATGAGGTAAATGTGACGGTGGTGTCTGCCCCAGAAGTTGATACCACGGGACAGGATGGGCCAGGATGGTGGACGTGAGTCCCAAGCATGAGAGTCGACGAGGCCAGCGTTTGTCCTCCACATAACCTTGTGAAGCTCCCAGAATTTGGCGAAGAAGTTAGGAATCTTGTAGTTCACTTTCTCAACGTCATCAGGGAGAGCGGGCTGGCTGTTCTGTTCAATGTACCAGATGCTGTTGGGCAGGGAACCACCCTTGGCACAGGTAACCTCTTGTTGGTCGAAGCCCCATTCTGGCAGTTTCACTTTATGGGAGAACAAAACACAGCCAGTCATAACGTGCACAAGCTTGAACCTCGTCTGGATCGTCCTCAGCCTCTTCTTTGCCTCCGCTCCATCAGACATGGAAGGGACAATTTCCACGCGGAAGAGGTCATTGGCGTCTCCCTCGAATCCTTCGTAGCCATAGGCGGAAACTTCCTGCTGCCAATCAGCTTCGGTAACTGGAGGACGAACATCATGAGAGTGGAGGCGTCTGTCAGTAGTCATATGGTAGAGCCTGATGGTGCTGCCGTCAATGATGTGTTCTGTAGTGATGTTATCCCAGGCCCGTGGTCCAGGAACCTGGCCATATGGTCCGAGAGGCTGAGTCTGGTTCTCGAGAATGAAGATGTTGTTGTCATCCTTGTGGGGGTAAAGGGTGATTTGTTGCTGCTTGCTTCCGCCGGGGTACATGTGGCTGTGTGAGTGGAGGTAGCCTCCCTGTGTATTGTGATGTCTGATAGATACCCTAGAGCCAAAGACAACATCGACGGGAGTATCACTCATGCCCTTTGAGTTGAGAGTTGCTTGGAATTCGGATGACATGAAGCCATCACCTTCACCGGGGTTTCGGAGACAGAGGAAGTGAATTCCGAACATAGCCATGTAGAGGCCAACAGGGATGACAATCAAGCAGAGGGCACGAGCAAAGAAGTGTTTAAACCAGAGGTGCTAGAAGAATATTAGTATGCGCTGAAATATGTTTGGTTAACGTTGGTGGGTATAGCTTACTGGAGTAACGGTCTTTGAATCCCCGAGAAGAACCCAGAGTTGGACGAGAGTCAATGATCCAACCCACGCAATCGTGAAGAGACCAACCCATTTCACACTAGCAGTTGCTCCAAGGAATAGTCCGGATGCCACCAGCCAGAACCACCAAGAGCATCCAAAGGCCTTTGGCGGGCCTTGTTCGTGCTGGTTGGAGAACGAGACGAAAGAGAGGACGGTCAAGGCAGTGAAGATGATCAGAGGAGAGTCCAAAAGAATGAAGCGCGATTGGGTAACGAGTGCATTTTCTAGTAGCTGTTAGAATTGGAATTCCATATGTTCGGGGTAGGTAGGGGGTGTCGAAAACTCACCAAAGGTGACCAGGAGAGCACCGAACGAGGCGGTTGAAGTCCGACAACCAGTTGCTTTCAGAGTAAGAAACATGGTAGGGACGGTCATTATACCCATGATAGCGGGAAGCATGCGCATGGCAACGTAGGGAACACCAGGTTCCAGATAATCCTTGCCAATTTCCTTGAAGTCAAAATCTCCCTTGAACCCGGCGAGGTGACCAGCGAGGGTGATAAGCAGTTTAGCTAGCGGCGGGTGGACGTCCATGAAAAATTTGCCCTTGATATACTTGGTAGCGAAGCCTCCGAAGCTACAGACATCCCATTAGCCTTCCAATTGCTTCGGTATCAGCTATGGCAGGGGAGGCGGCGGAACTTACTGGACCTCGTCAAAGACGACGCTGGAAGGCTGGTAGATCCTGAACAGCCGCACCACCGTTGCAATTGCAGTGATAACAAGCATTATCTTGTAGTTTGAGACGGGAAGGTTAAGGACATCGTAGTCCTTGACGCCATCGGAGCGGTAATCGTGGGTTTTCGACTGCTTGGAGGCACCCTTGGGGCCAGGGGATCTGCTCTTCGAACGGCTCTTCGAGCGGCTTTTGCTGGGCGTCTTTGCCTCCAGACCGGCATTCGAGGCCTTGGACGCCATTATCACGGATTAAAGTAAATAACGAAGCAGAATAAAGAGCGAGAGAGGAGCTGCGTGCGGTCGAAGAAGAGTGTTGGACGAGCTGCTAAACGGGCCACATTGATTAAAAGAGACGATAAGTAGACGCCAAGGGAGGCTGAAGTAGAAGTAGATAACGCAAGCGAGGGTCAAGAAGCAGAAGAAAAGGGTCGACACAGTCAATAACGAAGAAGAGAAAGGGAAGTCGAAGATGAAGTTGGATGGTGTTCTTTTTTTTTCCTGCTTTGCGGTCGGCGGGAAGAAGAAAGGGGGTGCTTAGGTAAGCAGCGACGCTGAAATCGAAAGCTATCAAAAATTAAAAAAAGCTGGAGAACCGACGACGACCTCAAGCTGCGCAAGAGCAACAACCCAACCGCGAAGGAGACCAGGAAGGCCGACACGCAGGCGGCAGAGAACGGGATTACGGGATCTCCAGAGGTAGAAGAGCGAGATGGCGCCGTCGGCTGTGAACGAGGCTGCTAGCACGCCGTCAGAGCTGCCGGACGAGGTGAACAAGCCGCCAGAGGGCGTTATCTTGCCACCAAAGGACATCAAAGGTAGGCTGAAAGAGGAGCCATTCTACAGGAGTTGCAGATGCTGACCGTGGGGATAGTCATTGTCGAGAAGACCGCGGGCTTCGTTGCGCGTAACGGACATGTTTTTGAAGGTAGGGCGGCATCATGATGCAGCTCCATTGGGATTGAGATACTGATGATTGATAGACCGAGTGAGGGAAAAGGAGAAGAACAACACCAAGTTCTGCTTCCTAAACCCGAACGACGCTTATGCTCCGTTTTACGCATGGAGACTGAGTGAGATCAAGGCCGGTAGAGGGACGGATGTGTCTGCCGGGCGCGTTGGAGAGGCTGCGCCAGCTAAGAAGGAGGAAGAGTCAAACGCCCCCAAACCACCGCCGGAGTTCCAGTTCTCGGCCCGGATGCCCAATATCAACGCGCTGGATCTGGAGGTAGTCAAGCTGACGGCACTGTTTGTTGCGAAGAGGGGGAAATCCTTCATGACATCTCTATCCCAGCGCGAGACGAGAAACTTCCAGTTCGACTTTCTTCGGCCGCAGCACAGTTTATATCAGTTTTTCACCAGGCTAGTTGATCAGTACCGGGAGCTGCTGCAGGTCGAGGGACGTGAGAGCGCCGTCACAGAAGAACAGCGGCTGGCGGACCTGCGGGAGAATGTGACGAACAAATACAACGTTCTCGGGCGCGCAAAGCAGCGGGCAGAGTGGGTGAAGTACCAGGAGATGCAGAAGCTGCAAAAGGAAGAGGAGGAAGAGGAAGAGAAGGTAGCCTACGCGCAGATCGACTGGCATGATTTCGTGGTGGTTGAGACGGTGCTGTTCACAGAGGCAGACGACCAGAGCGAGCTACCGCCGCCTACATCGCTGAACGACCTACAGACCGCATCCCTGGAGCAGAAGGCGATGATATCCCTACAACCGCATGACAGACGAATAGAAGAAGCCATGCCCACCGAAGACGACTCGACGACATACTACAACGCAACATCAGACATATCACATCAACCCTCTCTCCCCGTTCTACAACCACAACGTCCCGTATCCACCGGCCCCATACAACCGCAAGCACCGTCCCCGTCACCCTTCCCTTCAACAGCAGTAACTTCTGCCTCCCTCTCACCCGCTCCCATGCCAGCAACTGCATCTCCCACTCCCCCCGCACCCCCAGCAGCACCAGTACCGGCAGCAGCAATACCCGATCAGCATCCCGCTCGGGACCGGGTACGCGCCAATCCCTCACCCTCGCCCGTACCCGGCCAACCCCCCATGCGCATTCGATCAGACTACGTCCCTCGCGCACAAGCCAAACATCTCTCCAACGCCAACCAACCTACATCCATATGTCCCAATTGCAGGCAGCAAATCCCCATTGCAGAAATGGAGCAGCATATGCGTATTGAGCTACAGGATCCTCGCTGGAAGGAACAGCGCGCGAAGGCCGAGGCCCGATTCGCTAGCACTAACCTTTCAACTGTCGACGTAGCTAATAACCTTAAGCGCCTGGCCAGTCAACGAAGCGACGTGTTTGATCCAATGTTGTCTGGCGTCGCAGGGTCGTCTACCGCTACAAACGAAGAGGACGAAGAAGGCAGACGCAAGAGGGTGGCTGTTGGGCCAAACGGGGTGCCCGTGAATATGAACGTGCCTGTTCAGCAGCGCTCGTTCTCGCAGCCTATGCCTACGCATCCTCAACCGCAAATGCATGTCCATGCACCGGGCACAGTACCTGGCCTACCCCCCGGGGCACCAGGGACAATTCCGCTGCCTCCGGGCGTAGCACCTCCTGGGATGGCACCCGCACCCACACCCTCGCCGGGCGTGAGCGTGGGAGCTGGCATTTCCAGACCAAGCAGCACTAGCACCGGCACCAGCACCAACAAGCCTCCTGCCATGCGCGAGCTGCCTCAACCGCCTATCCAGAAGCCACCGCCAGTGCAGCCACAGGCAGCCCCCGAGGAAGCCAAACCAGACACGCCGCCGGTGGACATTAACGAGCAAATAAGGAAGATTCACGAGAAGATGGGGCGGTAACGACGTGGTATGTCGTATTTTTACGCATATGTATTATCAGCTATTTATCTAGCGGCGTTTAGGAATGAATAAATTGGAGCAACATAGGTACCTCAGCTCTCGTTTCATTTATATCTGCTCGCTACCTACGTAGGGTAACTAAAATGACAGCTCCAGCTTCATTATTTCAAGCTGAGGTTCATCCGTCTATTTGCAGTATTAAACCTTTCCGACCAATCGTCCACCCATCCAGCCGACCAACCAATTAACCACCAACTGGCCCCTTCTATGTAAGTGAATAAAAAGCAACTAAATAACGAAACGTAACGTACACTCTCCCGAATTGAAAAAGAAAAAAGATGAACAAGAAGATGAAGTAAGTCCGCGAAGGGAGAAGGAGAAGAAAGGAAGCATGTAGGGGAGCCGCAGCTGTGCGTGGTATGGTGGTGGCTGATGGGCGGTATGTTAAGTAAGTAGTGTATGAGAGAAAGGAAATGGTTGATAGTGAGCGAGGTCGAGCCCGACGGGCCGGTATGAAGCATTAAGAATAGCAGTAACGATCAAAGGCAATGAATCAGAATCGAATTGAATGCAGTGCAATAGAATGCAAAAGAATGGAACGGCGTGGTCTCAAGCGGTTGGTAAGAAGGTCGGTAGGGGGTATCATCAATTTCTTTCAAAACGAATGCTCAGCTTCTTCTGGTGTAGAAAAACGGTCTTTCGTCTTGCTTTTGTTTATGTTCATTCGTTTTCTAGGAACAGAACGCTGTACGTAGTATGGATGTTATGTGTGCGTGTGTTGTGAACCGGTCATGACGTAGTGATGTGCTAATTATCATGCAAAAAAGCAGCAGGGATCTTCACCTTGAGCTTGCCTTCTGCTGGTGCTGGTGCTGGGCCGGACGTGGATGGAGTAGATGTAGTAGATGAGCCGTTGGCCAGACTTGCACGGAGAGAGACAGGCATGACCTTGGGAAACTTGGTATCCGGTGAAGTCACTGTGGATGGGGATTGAGGAGTTGAAGGTGGTGGTACAGATCTCAGACGGCGTAGGACTGTTCTTGGAGTCTGGGAGGTAGAGGTGGGTGAGGGTGGTATTGCGGTTGCTGGTCTTGAAGATGGAGCTGGCTTGGGAGAGGGAGACGGAGAGCGAGATCTGTACCGTGATGGAGAGAGGGAGAGACTGCGAGTGGTAGTAGTTGTTGTTGATGCTGAGAGTGTAGATGTGGATGGAGTATCCGCTGGTGCTGTTGATGGCTCCGCTTCAGCAGCGGGTGCCGGAGTAGGCGTTGGAGTGGGCGTGGATATACTTGAAGCCAGCTGTTCTGTAGTCTCCGTTTCCGCCTCTGGTTTCGTTGGTGTTGATACAGGTGTCTGCTTAGCATCCGCTGGAGAAGTAACAGTGATATCTTTGATGACAAGCGGCGCATCATCAGACTGTTGAATCTTCTCCTTCTCTTTCTCGCTGTCGTCTTCTGCCTTCTTACCAGAGATAAAAGCCGGGACGACACCGCCGCCGATCCTAGCCCAGAAGATCCTCTCTCTCAACCGGACAGTTTCCTCCCAAGCCTCCCTCTCCCGCTCCTTGATCTCTGCCTCTCCATCTCCACCGGTCCGAACATGTCCGTCGACAACCAGTCTTAGATATCCCACAAACTCACAGCAAGCCCGCATCTTCTCCAAGCATAACAAGCACAAAGCATGTTTGGGGGCCGAGTCGGAGCTCGAGGTACGAAAACGGTGGGTGCGTGGGTTGACTGTCGTCCGTCTATCACCACATAGAGCGCAGGGGGTGGACGTACTCGACATACTTGAGGGTGTTGATGGGGGAGAAGGCAAGTCTGTAGCCGAATTGGCTGATGAGGTGTTAGAAGGGATGGGTTCGATGATGAGTTCACCCTCGACGAGACTGCTCATGACGGAGCGGCGAGTGAGCCAGGATATGCCTGGTGCCATGTCGAGACGGAGCGTGGGCTCGATGTCTTCTGCGAGAATGCGTTTGTAGAAGCGTGTTTCCTTGAGCTGCATCGAGGAAGTGATGTTTTCTCGGGGGGAGGAAGAGATGCCGCCATGAGACGTGGAAGGGGACGAGGCAACGGACGAGCTGGCTGCTGCCGGACTGCCGGTGTTGACATTGTTGCTGTTACCGCCGTTGTGGTTGGTGTCCTGAGAGTTTGTGGGGGTGTGGGTGGTGGATTTAGGACGGGAAGATGTAAGGTTAGCTAGGTTCATGACGTTGAGACCGCTGTAGGAGCCGCTGCTGACGTGGCTAGGCGGTCGGGAGCGAGAGAGCTGCAGGAGGGTGTTAAAGTCTTCATAGGCGAGGATGTCTGTTCGACAGACGGGTTTGAGCAGGTGGGAGAAGCTTGTTGGAGGAGCAGGGGGGATATCGTCTGAACCAGGCGTGACGGGAGAGAGGTTCATGGCTTCGAAGAGACGGTTGATGTTGTGGTTGTTGCCATTGCCATTGTTGGGAGTAGGCTGGTCAGGAAAGGGATCTGAGGGTGAGCTGATGGAGGTGGCTGTTGTAGCGGTGTCCTGGTCGTCGTGTCTGCTGTTCATCTGCTCGATGACGGACTTGAGCTCGGCCAGTTGTTCCTGGTGCGAGGCCAGCAGCAGCTCTGTATCTTTGATCTGGGCTCGTAGCTGTTCGTTCTTCCGTTCGACTACTTCTCTCTCTTGCTTTGCAGCCGCTACCATCTATATAAGACGTCAGACATTGACCAGAAACCGAAAAGGAAGTTGAATATTCTAAAATGTCCTACCTTGTTAGCTTCTTCAAACAAGGCAGCAGTGAGAGTCTCGAGTTCAGTCTCGATGCCCTTCTTCTCCTTCTCGACGGTGCTGCGACGCTTCCGCTCCTCCTCGAGCTCCTGACGGGCGACTGCGAGGCTGTCATCGAGTAAGGTCTGGTGGTTGATGGCCTGGATGAGCTTGTCACTGAGATTGGCTACCTCGTTGCTGAGGTCCGGGTGGTGTGAGGCAGTCGACGCGGACCTGGTACGAGACAGGTCTGAGGTGCTGGCTACTCGAGGATCTCGCAGGGTCGACAATGAGTTTTCTGGCTTCTCTCGGTCTCGGTCTCTCTCTCTGTCTCTGTCCTTGGGTCGACGGACAGAAGACGGGCCCTGGGCAACAGCGGCAGCCATCTCGGCGAGAGCATTTGAAGATTTTGCGCGCGAGACGAGCTTCTTCGAGGACCGGTCCGGGTACAGCCCGTAAGCAACGAATCTGTTGTTTTTGTTTGGTTGTCAGTCAATAGTAATGGATGCCAGAGAACCATTGGAGAGAATAAGGGTAAAAATGGTCCGTCGTGAGAAGATAAGAGAGCGAATGAGACGGTTGAGAGAGGGCTGGAAGGACGTACTCTGCCATGGCGGTTGGGCTGCTGCCGGCCTGCGGACTGGCGGCTCGTATCGTGGGCGAGCAGGGGCTGTCGGGTGGGCGCTAGTGGTGAGCAGGATCGAAGATGGCCTGCTAGACACGCAACATGGCGGCAAGGCGGCGCCAGCAACCCGGTATCCAGTCTGTTCAATCTCGCAGCCCGGAGAGTAATGGTGCCAGAGCTGCCCGTCGGATGGCAGGACAAGCGCGAGAAGCAGCTGGTAAACAACAGCAGCAGCTAACTAGAGCTCGAGCTGCTGAGCCACGGCGGAGAAGTTGACGTATGGTCGAAGGCTGGGGAGATCCACCACGCCGGCGGGCCAGGGAGTCCGCCGTCTCAGGTCGTCGTCGCTAATAACTAGTATCTGCCCTCGTCTATAGCAGCGTAGCTAATGTCTGTTTATCTCTCGGCCTTTCTGCTGGCTGGCTGGCTCGCGGCTCGACTTGGGTTGCTGGCGGGAGGGAAGAACCTGAAGTTGGAGAAGTTTGAAGTTGAAGTCGAAGAAGAAAAGAAGAAAAGAAGAAGAAGACAGTTTTTGACAGGTCACGTGGAGGCAAGAGGCAAAGAAGATGAAGTTAACAGTAAGATATAAGATTAAATGTTAACTATTATATGTCATTAGATGATATAGTTGTTGTAAGCAGAAGATGCATAGATGTTATGGGTGTCATGGATGTTGGAGAGATGAGAAGTGGTGATAGAAGACAGCGAGGAGAAGAAGACATAGGGATATATATAGAGGCTTAGAGAGAGAGAGTGTGTGTACTTTGTATCTACAGCAATAATTATTACTTTGAATAATGTACTTCTACTATAACTATCTATTCTTTGTCTCTTTGTCTCAGGTTGAACATCTTTCTGTCATTTGTTATTACTTATAGCTATCCCTGTAGCTGGTGGTCTGCTGTCTCTCATCACCCCTCCAGTTGACATTTCTCATGCATAGATACTCAATTAGACCAGAGAGATAGCCTGTGAGAAGCTTCTCCTGTCTGTCTCTGCCTGTCTTGCCCGTCTGTAGATACTCTGTGTTGGTGGTAGATTTTGGTAGAGATGAAACTCCTGTATATTTAAGCTTCAGCAGCAAAAGATATCAAATATTCTACCGCAGCAGACAGACAGCTTGATAACCTCGATAAACCACGCAAGAAGGCCTCTATAAGAAGGCTCAACGGGATTCTCTGATTAATACTTCTACTTCACGTCCAAAGACCCGACTTTACTCGCCGGTTCAACTTGATATCGACCTCTCGCTGCTCCCCCGCCATCCCACCAAAGCCACGCCCACAACACAACCATGGCAGACGCAGAGCTCGAAGAGGTCAGTTATCTTGCTGTTGCTTGTCTAGCAGATACTAACTAGCTGTCTCAGATCAGAAAAGCCCGTCTGGCCCAGCTCCAGCAGCAGGGTGGTCCCTCCGGCGACGACGACCAGCGGTAGGTAATCTCCCTACACAATACGCCCGCACATTCACAGTATTATATTATACGGAGGCTAACTTCACTAGAAACAAAGAGACTGAAGCCCGCCAGTCCATCCTCAGCCAGATCCTCACCCCCGAAGCCGCAGACAGGCTCGGCCGCATCAGGCTCGTCAAGGAGTCTCGCGCCACAGACATAGAGAACAGGCTCATCATGCTCGCCAGGTCGGGCCAGCTACGCCAGAAAGTAACAGAAGACCAGCTCAAGGACCTCCTCAACGCCGTGGCCGAGAACGAAGAGAAGAAGAAGATAGTCATCAACCGGCGTGGAGGCTGGGACGACGACGACCTCTTGGACCTATAATACACCACACTCATTTCATTTCCTACTTCTCTTTATCTTTAAGCCAGTTTATTCTATTGTACAGCCTGTTCCTTCTTCTGCTTCTCTTTATCCCGCTTTCTCTGTTGCCGTCTTATCTCCCTCAGATCAGGCGGCACCTCTATGCCCAACTCAGCCCGTATCTCACCCACATCCCGCTCCAGCATCTCCTCCCAATAAACGCATATAAGCTCTTTGCTCTTTGCTCCGCTCCTCACAGCCCACGGCAGATGAATATCCCAGAACCTCTCCCTCTCGGCTCCCTTCAACCGCACCACAGCAGCAGCAGCCAGACCCGTCATCGGAAGACCCGTGTTCATGAACTCGAATATCTTCAGCGCCAGCTCTCCCTCTACCACGATAGGAAGGCCGGTCACAGCATGGTAGAAATCATGGCACTCGCGGTATCGTTGCATCACATATGCGCATTCTTCGTTGTCAATGTACCGCACGCTGCTGCGGGTGTCGGGCGTGACGCCCTCGCGGTCCAGCCAGAATGCATACGTGTAGCCCAGGCTGTTGGGCGGGAGGGAGCGTAGATAAGGTAGTGAGAGGGTCTGCGAGGTTATGCGTGGTCGGTCCCGGAGGATGCGCCGGCCGGTTGCGTCGGAGAGCATGGCGTCTCGCAGCCGGTAGATGAAGTATGGTGTTGCTGTTGTTTCGCCCAGTGTGGCTATTAAATCTATTCCCTTGTTAGTATTTTACCTTCCTTTATATCGTAGTATATTAGTGGAAATTCAAGTCTCTACCATGTCGTCGAGGATTCAGTAGTGAGCCGATGGCTGACCCGATGGCCATCGAGCACCGTTCAACGGTCGTCAGCGGAACATGGCCGGGATAATTTGGTGCTGGCCGGCTCAGCACCGAGAATTGCCGGCGGCCTCGAGCCAATTGACGGGGTATCTTCAGTGTCCTTATCCGTGGTGGCATTTTATATCTGTTCTATATAATATTTGATCTGCTTCTTCCTTGAAGCTTTCGATAGTTTAAAGTCGACGGAGCTATCATGCCACTGCTGACTAAGCATATACATAGATCTAGAGGCATTGAGAGAAGATATTGAGACATTAATTGATAGATAGATAGACTGTGGCTATAGCTTCGACAGGTCAAATGGAACCTCTTCGTTTCTCTGTCTCCCCGCAATCCTCGACTTGGCCTGCGCAAGCTGCACAACCATGTAGTTCAACGCACATCGCACCCCTACTTCCTCCCCCCTGCGCACAATATACCCGTTCATATACTCGATCTCGCTCTCCTTCCCCATCCTCGCATCCTGCAGCATAGAGCTAGTGTTCTCGCCCGTCTTACCCGCCACACCCACAGCAATTGTTCGTAGTCGTTCAGGTGAAAAGCGGGATTGTAGGCCGGGAACCCCCTGCAGTTCCGGCAGAGCGCATATCACGGCACTTATCTCGATGAGCAGCAGTCGTTGGACACGCGTCAGGTTGTAGTGGTATAGTAGTTCGCCATTCTTGCAGTCCATAAGTAAGGTGAGCGGGTTGATGATGCAGTTTATTGCCAGTTTTTCCAGCTGCAGTAGGAACAGGTCTGTTGCATTGGTGGATATGCATGCCAGCTCGGGAGTTTGCGTAAGCGTCTTCAGCAGGAAATTCGTCGACGGTGCAAAGGTAGTTGAACTGCCGTCGGCAGTATCCTCTATATCATCTCTCGGGGACTGGCGTACAACGCCTATCGTAGTTGCTCCCACCCCAGCATGCGTGGTTTCAAACAGTCCTGACTTGAACAGCCCATGACTCGTGACGCCAAACAGATAATTCGGCCGTTCGCTCTCATCAGGCCATATCTTCTCATTCACTTCCTCCAACACCCCCAGCCCATTCGTGAGGAGCAGCACAGATGACTCTGGCGTCAGTCGGTGCCGAACAGACTTCATCGCCCTTTCAATCTGCGTCGTCTTCACTGTAACAATCAAGTGTTCAATCCCCTCCTCGTCAGCAGGGGTAAGGTTGCCATCGCTATCAGCTTCCTTCCCCTGACGTAGAGAGAATTCTTCCTCAACCAGATCATTTGGTGCTCCCTCGATTTCGGACGGATAGTACCATTGGTGGTCCTGCAGGACGTTGATGCAGAAGCCTGATCGTTGCTCGGGTATCCCGTGGCGTTTTACGGCAACGACCCGCCCGAATCGGTTCCAGTCCTTGTAGAAGGCTGGGTGGTGGAAGAGAAGCGTTATGCAGGCTCGTTCGGAGACAGGGCGGGCGGCGAGTGAGTGTGCTACGAACGAGCCTATGTTGCCCACGCCCATGATGTGTATTTTCTTGTGCATGTTGTTGTTATTGTTGCTTGAGCTGTGTTGAAGTGGTCGTCCAGTGGAGAAAAAGTGTATTGAGCCCATCTTCGTTTTCCATGTGTGTGTGTGGGTATATACGCGTGGATATGTTTCATTAATAGATGAGAAGCTCCTGAGCCTCGCCCATAGCCTCTTGGAGGTGTTCATCTCAGCCCGTTCCAGCCAATTATGTTATTTCTAGTTCTGTGAATGTACAAAAGGAGTTGCACAAATCAAAGGTATATGCTAAACAGTATAGCCAGTGAGATCCAGCTCAACTGCAGGTCAACGTCGATTGATATTCAGCAATGCTCGAACTTGTAGAAGGAAAAAGTCGAAGTCGCGAATTTGATATCACGTGAATTAACTTTGGAGATAAGGTTTACTAGCAACTTTATATTACGTAATCATAAATTTCATTTTGAAGAAAAGAAATAAAGAAAAGACAAGAAGCTGACGATTTTATGCATCCAGAAGATATCACAGCAGACCATGGCTACTGAGGCTTCAGATTTGACGCCGCTGTTAGAGCAGCTGGAAGATAGCATTGATGACATAGAAGAAGTCCTGGAGCCGCTGCTGGAGCGGGGACTCACCGCGACGGCGCAGAAGCTGCCTCTGCTGGACAAGGCAAAGCTCCATGTTCTGCTCTCATACTCCATTGAATCCCTAATATTCTGTATGCAGCTGCGCCCTTTTGATATATGCCCTTGATTATCAGCTAACTTCCTTCTTCCAGCATACCTAAGATTGAATGATGTAGATGCAAAAGAACACCCGGTATTCAGGGAACTGAACCGCGTGAGACAGTATCATGAAAAGATTAAGACCCTAGAGGCCCCTCCAGAGAAGCGAACAATGACACTGGACACACAGGCTGCAGGGAGATTTATAAAGCACGGTCTTGTAAGTCTCCTTCTTCACAGTTGTATCTGTGTCCACCAACGTCTAACGGATACAGGCCGGAAACGACAAGTATGACCTCGAGCGCGCTGAAAGAGAAGCAAAGGAGAAAGCGATGGCCCAGCTCCGGGCTGCGCAGCTAGCTAAGATGAAGGCGAAGGTAGCTGCTACAGTACCGCAGAAACGCTCCGTTGAAGAATCCGAAATGTCGGGACGCGATAGTACCGCAGTGTCGACCCCAGAACCAAAGAAGAGTAGAACAACAGACCCGGAGGATGATGATGAGGAGGATGATGAAGAGGAGGAGGACGAAGGGGAAGAAGACGGCGAAGTTGAAGAAGAAGAAAGCGCCGAAGATGATAAGCAAGGTGGTGAGGTGAAGGAGGAGGCGTTTATCAAGCTGCCTGCCGTCGAGACCTCGAAGAAGAACAAGAAAAAGCTGAGCAAGGCCGAGAGAAAGGCCATGCACGGGAAGAATGGGAATAACGCCGCGAAGAAGAGGCATAAGCGGAAGAACAAGAAGGACAAGAAAGCTGGTGCTGCTCAGCCCCCAAACAACGGTTGAGAGGTGGATGTGTCTATGCTTATGCATACACTTCACCAGGTATCTCAATGAGCCATGCATATACTGTTATACATACAGTAAATTTGACGCTCTATCCGCTGTCCGACGCAGCATTTGGATCTTGATATCATTATGAGCTACCACCCATCGTCCATAGTAGAGACGAGTCCCGGCCAAGCTCTTAACTAGATATCAACTTATCTCCCGCCCTACCTCTACCACTACGACTACTATAAGTACTCTATAGACCACTACTATTACTCCTGCCTCTTCTACTTCTACTCTTCTACTCTCTTCTATCTACTTCTCTTCTTCCTCATGCGAGATCGACTGGCAATCGCGCTCTGCAGCTCTCGACCAATCGGAGTTAAGCCTTTTAATTTCATACACGGCCCGACTTATCTCCGTCTCCAACGTCGCTCCCCGTACCTATTTTTCTTCATCTTCATCGTCAACTTTCCATCAGTCAACAACGCCGACTCTGCCAGCCCAGATATCCCACGAAACACAAACGTCACTGAACCCCCGTATCAATCTCCCATACACACATCCACAATGGCCCGTCAACGTCGTTCCGCTGCCCCCGCTCGCAGCGCCCCTCCCAGACCTACCGCTGCCCCAGCTAGACCAGCTGCTCCTCAGATGCAGCAGCAGAGACCATCCTCTACCGCCGCTGCTCCCGTTCAGACCCAGCAAGCTCCCGCTCAGTCTAGCGGCGGATCCAGCTTGTTCGGCCAGATGGCTGCCACCGCCGGGTAAGTCGCATTTCCGAGCCGAGCGAAGATATATACGTATCAAAATCAGGCAGACAGGCACCCATATTCAGCAATGTGAGACTAACGGGACTATGTATAGTGGTGTTGCTGTCGGTTCCTCCATCGGCCATGCTGTCGGCAGCTTCTTCACCGGTGGCTCTTCCAGCGCTGCCCCAGCCGAGACCCAGCAGGCTGCTGCCGCTCAACCCATGGACAACTCGCTGTACCAGGCCAACTCCACCAGCGGATGGGCTGAGGATGCCCCCTGTGCCGCTGATGCTCGAAGCTTCAGGAAGTGCATGGATGACAACCGAGGTGACCTCACCATCTGCGGATGGTACATGGACCAGCTGGTACGTTCCAACAACCTAAGCGTATATATATCTTTTGGGAAAATATGACTGACTTCTCTATAGAAAGCCTGCCAGCAGGCTGCTAAGCCTTACTAGGGTGATACGAGGATGTAATTTCGTCTTCTTACTTACGCCCTGTTCACGTCCTGTCTCCCAGCTCTAGACTAGAACGATCTCAATGTCTTTGTAATAATATAGAATCCAAACATGCATCAGCGTGGCCTATGACAGTCCTCATCCATTGGTTTTGTTATAGAATCCATAGCGAAAATACATTTTGTTAAATAGAAATATTCCTTGCTGGAAGGGTGCAAGTGGTAATTAAATGGTGGAGTCGAAAAGTAAAATAAAAATAAAGATATGCAATATGCAACATGCAAGATAGAGAGTCATTAGTTATCGTCATCCTTTTTTCGAGGCTCAAAGTTCAACTATCAAAGGTTAGGGCTAGACGAATGTTAAATTTGACAGTGTTGACATACCTGATTGCCGTTATAAAACTGGTGGTCATTTTTGCCCGAGTTGGCATCATGCAGAGTTCGAACCCGGTTGCGTGTAGATGTTCTGGGAGATGTAGTAGAGGTCTCTTCGGTGGCTTCAGTCTGTGTTGACGCACCGCGCCCAACGGCAGCTGGGTTCTGTCCAATTCCCAAAGCAGACCCTACAATGCCAGCTACAGCGTTGACCGTGCCAGCAACAAGGCTGTATCCCCCAGAGAGAACTCGATATGGCAGTGATGCACCTGAGTCTGAATATGCATCTGTATACGTTCTTATCGGCACCATGACCAGTGTTGCCGTAGGACCAACACCCAGCTCCTGGAGAGACTGGTCCTCTTCCGAGAGCGAGATGGTCTTGTTCTCAAGTGGCGTTAGTATATGCTTCAGGGTATACGGTGCATCGCCATCAGAGCGTTCCCTATCCAGCCATGACCGGACAGCGGTGCCTATGGTCTGGTTGGGAGAGAAGGTGTTTCTAATCGAGCTTCCGTCAAACAGACGGACCTGAAGACGGTACGTTTGTGCAGTAGGGGGAGGTGTGCGTGTAGCCTCATGCTTTTCAGCAGCAGCAGCCCTCTGTCTCTCCGCTTTCGCCTTTCGTTCTTCGTTGTCCCGTCTTATTCGCTCAAGAACCCGCTCTCGTTCTTCTCGTTCCTGCTGGTGTCTTCTCTTCTGTTTGCCCTTCCACTCTGCTTGTTCTTTCTTTTCGTTCTCTGGTTCCGCTGGTCGTTTGCCCTCTCGGATACTGTCTCGTCTCTGTTGGTCGTTACTACGAGTATCACTGGGCGGATCGACGACGTTGCTGGGTGGTGCCGGTGTGGCTGGAGGGGGGGACGGAGCTGGAGGAGTAGCAATGGCAGTTCCAGAAGCTGCGGGGGCAGCAGGAATAGTTGTTGGAGACACCGACGAGCTGCCTGTTTGGCTCGCCATTCTTTGTGCCTGTGCCTGCGCCTGCGCCATAGCTTCCCGCATCCTCCTCGGCGGCTTATTGTCCTCCAGAGCAGCTATCAGCCTCCGCTTGAACATGGGCTCTTCCGTCCTTGCCGCAATGTACTCTCGAACGATGCCATTTCTACAGAGTGCCTTCTGTCAGTGCCACACAACATCAACCCCAGTAGTTCACCAAGATTCACAGACTGCTTCAACTCACTTTATAACGATGAGCGTAGGCGACTCATTCACAGGACAGAAGGTCGCGAGGAACTCTGCCTCCTGCGAGCCCTCGATCAGCCGCAGCGCCACCGCATTTGTCGTTATCAACCGAACGATCTAGCAGCCAGATTAGCCCGCCTGTACGCCCAACTGGCACCAATGAACCATGGACGCACCCTCTCGTCCCTGAGATAGTTGTTCTCCCACAGGTTGCTGAGCTGGCCGTCGTCTAAACCACAGTCAGCAGTCGGTTCGTGGCGTCACCAAGAGGCCAGTGGAGATGAAGATCTAGATAGCTAGCCGGCGCCGGCAGCAATACGGACCTGTGATGAAGCAAACAACCTGCTTGACCTCCCGAACCGCCTCGTTGATCCCGCTCTGCAAGTCTCCTCGGTAGAACATGGCGATGTCTCGATGCGTTTCTTGTCGACAGGCTCTGTCTCTGCGCTTTTCCGGCCGTCGTTCTTCGTATAAATAACTTGTTCTCGTCCTTTTCCCGTCTCGCCGTCTTCTTTTCTTCTTCCTTGCGTCGTTGCGATTAAATACGAGGAAGAAAAGGCGAGAGTTTTGGGGGATGGGTTGTGCACGGGCCAATCAGAGAGACATCAAAAGGAAAAAAAAGACATTAAAATCCGAAGAATCCGACGAAGTTTTTGGTTTCTTTTCTTCCGCAGCGATCGAGACGAGACGAGACGAGACAAGGAGGCAGACGGGAAGGCTGGACGATATCAATTCGATTATATTGGACTGGGAGCGGGCTGGAAGTTGGAAGCTTTCGCCGCCGGATGTCATAACCTACCGACCTGGTACCAGCAGCAGCAACAACAAGCAACAACCCTTGAGATGGCAGCACCATTTACTCTACTACGACGGTTTTCGCCCTCGTGGCTGGGCATCAGGACGGTGTTTCGGTCTGCGGGTACTGGCAGAGGTACAGGTCGGATACAGGGTCTGCAGTGCGGGCGGACTCAGCTTCGACAAGCTCACACGCCGGCGGAAGACCCCAATTGGACATCGATCGTGGACAACCCTGCTAAGCTGGTTCGGACAGGAGGGAAGCATGGCTACGGGTTGATCATACTAGGTACGGAGCATATCTGAGACTGCTTGCTTTTCTTTTCTTTTTTACTCTTTTATGTGGTTATAAGTCCTGTGGTTTGTGGTTTGTATAGCTAACGTGTACAAATCTAGCTATCATTCCGGTCACAGCATTCGCCCTGGGGACATGGCAGGTCCAGCGCCTCGAGTGGAAATCAAACCTGATAGCGAAGTTCGAAGACCGTCTCATCAAGCCGCCGCTGCCTCTTCCCCCGGTCGTCGACCCTGATTCCGTCGAAGACTTTGAATATCGACGGGTATATGCAAAAGGCCGTTTACGACACGACAAAGAGATGTTGATTGGGCCCCGCATGCATGAAGGAAAGGATGGCTATCTCGTCGTGACGCCACTGGAAAGAGGGGAGGGTGAAAGCACAATCCTTGTCAATCGCGGTTGGATTGCAAAGTCGCTGGAGCGGCAGTCGGAGCGGAGGGAAGGGCTGCCGCAGGAAGAGGTCGTGGTCGAGGGGCTGCTGCGGTCACCGTGGAAGAAGAACATGTTTACGCCCGATAACAAGCCTGAGGAGGGCAAATTCTACTTCCCGGACGTCAAGCAGATGGCCGAGCTGACCGGCAGCCAGCCGGTCTGGATAGAAGAAACGATGGGTAAGTCTGCCTCGTAACCTGTAACCCCCCATATCCCGCAGTTTTCGCAATCCTGGCTGCAAGTCTTTGTCCGTGTGACAGTTCTGGCTGACAAGTCAACAGTGCAGGACATCTTGTCCATGTACACAAGAGAGGACAAGGGTATACCAATTGGTCGTGCAGCGGAAGTCAACCTCCGCAACAACCATGCTCAGTACATCTTCACCTGGTACGTTAGACTGAAAGCACCCCGGACACATGCATGGGAGTTTGAGCTAACGCAGTAGATCTAGGTACGGGCTCTCCCTGGCCACCGCCATCATGCTGTGGATGGTTGTCAAGAAACGGCCGAATGAAGCAGTTCGACGGGTCCGTCAGAACAAGAGCTGGTAATATAATAATCCCAGCTACAAACCTCATTCGGATACTGCAGCTTGCCACACACCTCAATCAACCCTTGGGCAAACGTATGTCCTGCAGAAGCTCTTTGGGAAGATGCTTTTGCGCGAGAGCAAACACCGAGGCATTCCTACCCACATGTCGTTGTCTTTCATTTCCAAGCGTTAGCTCCGGGTTCGTGCATAATTCGACTGACACAAGCTTACCTTCTCATGAGAGCGATGACATCCGTCTCGTCAATTGTTTTACGCCCGGAGTGTTTGGAGTACGTGGACAAATCCCCGCTCGCTTGCTCAAAGAACCAGTCTGTGGCCTGCTGGATGGCAGCCATGGTGTCCTTCGTGATTCTCGTTTTCTTGTTCCCAGACCTAGCAAATCGCATTGCCAGCTTCTTTACCACTCCTGCCGGCAGGCTTGGGACCGGGATACCATGTTTAGAGACCTTTTGCTTCTTCTGTGGTGGTTCAGGCTGGTCTTCCTGTTCCATTTCCACCTCTTCCGCCTCTTGTTCTATGGGTTCTGGTGTCCCTCTGTTAGATGGCACGTCATCCATGGCCGGTTCAAACCCACCCGTCCCGAAATCACTTCCTGACGACGGACTATCTGGACCCCCGAATTCTGGCGGCACACTTTCTAACTCGAATGTGTCCTGTTCATTTTCATTCTCAATTGGCATAGTATGAGGCGTTTCTGGAGTTGGGAAAGCAAAGTCGAAATTAAAACGACCCAGATCCTCAGTTTCTCCCCTATAATGTAACATTAGAACTCGCGGCAGCTGTACGATTAGAATATAATGCAAACTCTTACCCAGCATCTAGCATTGGTTGTCCAGTCGTATTATCAAGATCCTCGTCGAAGTCATCTTCTTGTCCAACACGAAAGTCCAACCCATCCTCAGGGTCTTCAATGTTTGTTGTGTCTCCGTAATGGTCACTGAACCGGTTACTGGCGAAGCTTACTCTCGATAACCTAGCCAAATCGCGACCTGACCGCTCTCTCCTAGGCAACTCGATCGATCCCCTGGTAACATCTTCATCATCAGGGAGGACTGATAACCTAGGCGGAGGTATCGGAGGGCTGTTATCATCCTGATCCAGAGCCATTTCGTTCAGTGGTAATGAAAGCCGAGGTGGAGGAATAGGAGGCTCCTTGTCTAGCTCGGCGATCTCGTCCACCGGTGGCTCTGGCTGCGGCTCTGGCTCAGTCGGTGGAGAGGAAGATACCGTCTTGGATATTGGTGCGAGAACTGCATCGTAGGGGTCAGCATCAGACGTATATTCATTCTAGCACTGGGAACAATGACCGACCTTTTCCCAAGTTCTTTAATATATCCATCGGTGTCTCCCGCTTGAAGCGCTGGCTCTTCCGCCTATCTCGACCGGGAGTATATGTAGCTGCACGCCTTTGTAATGCCCGGATCGCATGGGGGGTTACTGGAATGCGTTCACCTCCCCGAGCTCTGGCCGGTGTTATCCCTGATTTCCGCCGGCCAGTCCGGGGCGCCGACGGTAAATTCGAGTTGAAAGAGGCAGCATTCTGCTGGGCTGGAGTCGAAGGAGCTCCAACCAATCTTGATAACTTAAACAGCTATGCCAGAATGTTAGGTCGAGGCTGTAATATACACAGTTAAAGGGGACATCATACTGCATTGTAAGGTGTTTTGGCAGGGCTGGAGCTTGGTCCCGCCGAGTTTAGCGGAGTCTCCCCCTTGCCACGACCGTTTGATATCGGCATACTGGGCAGACCTATCGTCCTGAGTGCTCCTGAGCTCCAGCAGCAAACAGATTCAAGGATAGACCAAAAGTCGAGATGCTGTTGACTTTTGTTTCTTCGGCCGTTTGATTCTCCAAAAGTTCGCGACGCGGAAAGTTGCGATAACAAGCTGACTAAGCACGATAAGAGCCGCAACTTTTTTTTTCTTATCGCAAAGGAAATTTCGATGGGCGAAGAAATGGAAGACGAAAACGCAGGATAGGACGATTGACAGGTGACGCAGGGAGAATACTTTACAATGATGGCGTCGGTAATTTCAAAGGATGCGCCCGCGGGCTCGAATAAGCGAAAACGTGTCGAGGAGGAAGATGGCACAGAAAACACATCCAGTGCAGCTCCCGTACAACAGCCCAGCAAGAAGAAAAAGAAGAAACGGTCGAAGGGTGCGAAAGGTGGGGATGAATACGATGCGAATAAGGTCATGGGCAAAGACGGAGGGATTGACGAGTCCATTGGGAAGATGGATGGGAAACTGCTGGGCGATTACTTTGTCCAACGAGTCAAGAGGCATAACAAGAACTTGACTGCTGTGGAATTGGACGATTTCTACATCCCAGGTAGGTTAAATTCTTGTAGTATCAGGTTATTCTGATGTACTGGATCTAACTTTTGCATAGAACATGCATTTCTCGATACCTCATCCTGGGAATCCTCTCGTGAACTCGATAATATGCCATCCTTCTTAAAAGCGTTCAGTTTAGAGAAAGGCGAATCACTCTCCAAGGCTTCCGAAGTCAAAGGATCCCCACATACCCTGGTCTTCACTCTGGCCGGTCTCAGAGCGGCGGAGATAACGAGGTAGGAATACCAAGGTCGCTCAGGCGGAGGATATGATGCTAACATACTTCAAGAGCATTACGGCAATTCCAAAACCAAGATTGTGCAGTTGCCAAGCTGTTTGCCAAACACATAAAGCTAAAAGAAGCTCAGGAAACAGTTGAAAAGACAAGGTATGTCACTTTGACCAATTTGCTATCAGATCATTTATTTGCTGACTCCGAATAGAATAGGTATAGGTATTGGAACACCGGTCAGGTTAAACGATCTTGTGAAGTCAGGTAAGATGAGTAATTACACTTGTTTCAAGATATATAATTAACAGGCGGTTGTAGGATCACTAAAGCTTGATTCGTTGAAGCGTATCGTCGTTGACGGGTCTTATGTTGACCAAAAGAAGCGTGGCATATTTGATATGAAGGAGCTTCATTTTCCTCTTATGGAGTTTCTCAATCGGGCTGAACTAAGGGAGCGATACCAGTCTAAGAAAAGCGATAAAGTGCAAATTATTGTATATTGATACCCTCAGAGTAGCATGTCACTACAATCCAAAATTTTTGTTGATACATACCCTGAGATATGACATAAGACAGCCTCCACAGCATTTCTAGAAGCAACTGTTCTCAATTCCCCTATGAAAAGTAGCTATACGGAGTATGTCCATAACATTTAATGAAACCTCTATCAAATGTGTTCTTGATTAATGCTAAAAGCTACGCCGGGACTCTATGCCCATCCTGTAACCTTCGCTCACTTTCCCTTACCCAAAGTACATAACCTACATCTTACAAGCATATGCTCGCTAAAACAATATATATCAGTTAATTATCCTTCACAATCCGTTCTCAATGCCTTTTTCTTCTATGTAGAAAACCTTTGGATCTTCAAGATGACATAATCAAAAGTTATTACTAATCAAACTAGGTTCTAACCTTAATCCTCTCACCGCCTTTAATTCCTCGGCCGGCAGAATTTTGGATCCACAAAAGTTTTTTTTTTTTTTTTTTTTCTGGATTTTGAAGGAAAAGAAGAAGCAAAAAGATTCAGTCGTGTTGATGCGATTTATTTTGGATAATCAGTGGGCGTGAAGACGTGTGTTGCCTCGAGACCACAACATCCAAGGACCGCTGAACCTAATTGTTTTGCTGACATTTCTATACCCCGCCGAGAAGACGAGATATCACCGCCACGATCATGGGCGATAAGCGAAAACGCGACGAAGCTGCCGTCGACGAGAACGATGGAGCGGTGGTTGATCTCGGAAAGTCGTCTAAGAAGATAAAGAGCGGCGACAAGGAGAAGGTGAAGAAGGAGAGGAAGACCAAGAAAGACAAGAAGGAAAAGAAGGAGAAGAAGAAGCTAGAGAAGGAATTGAAGAAGAAGGCCAGAGAAGAAGCCAATGGTGCCGCCGGCGAGGACAAGATGGAGGTGGACGGGGAGCCGAATGGAGTCCAGAAGGCAGAGAAGAGCAAGAAGGTGAAGAGAGAGGACAAGTATAAGAGGGCAAAACAGGAGAGGATGGAGAAGAGAGCGAAGCTCGCGGAAGAGAACAAGACCGAACAGGATGATAAGAAGGAGAAGAAGGAGAAAAAAGAGAAGAAGAAAGAGAAGAAAGAGAAGAAGGAAAAGAAGGAAAAGAAACTCAAGGATGAAGAAAAGGAAGAGGAGCAGGAAGAGAATGGTGTCAATGGCGCAGATGTAGAAGAGGAACAATCTACACCAGCTGCTCCAGCTCCAGCTGATACAGAGACACCCGCCGAGAACGGCACCGAGGAGGCTGCTGAAGGCGCAGTAGGAGACGCTGAGATGGAAGAAGCGCGGAAGAGCCAGAGATTCATAGTCTTCATCAGTATGTTTACTTTTACTTGATGTCTTTCTTGGGTTACCATTGCTAACGTCTGCAGGCAACCTACCGTTCACCGCCACGCAAGAGTCCGTCACGAAACACTTTGAAAAGCTCCAACCAACCTCCGTCCGTGTCCCACTAGAGCGAGGCGGGAAGAAAGGCCGTGGATTCGCCTTTGTTGAATTCGCTGGCTTCGACCGCATGAAGACCTGTCTAAAACAGTACCACGGCACGATGTTTGAAGACGGTGATAAACCGGCCCGCAAGATCAAGGTGGAACTAACGTGAGTCTACTACCCCTTTGACCCGCAAGCTTACCTTGTCAGATAAGACGTTCTAACGTACCCCATACAGTGCCGGAGGAGGCGGCTCGAAGTCTGAAGCGAGGAAGATGAAGATCCTGGAGAAGAACCAGAAACTCAACGAGGAGCGAGCCCGAGATGCGCAGGAGGCCAAACGGGCCAAGACGGCGTCTGCCACGACCAATGGAGCCGGCACATCTGCGGCTGATGATCAGTCGCATATCCATCCTAGCCGAAGGGCGAGAGTCCCCGTATAACTTCTACAAGCTTGCTTCTTCACAAAAAAAGTGTTGGTTTGTTTTGGATTTGGATTGGGATTGGCGTTTAGCAGGCGTCGTGTTCTTGTATTATATTGATATAATGCTGGCCTTGGAAGAGGAGAGGAGCTGCAATTCTTCAGTTGATGTCAATCATAATAGAGCGTCTAGCATCATCTATGGATTTATGAACGCTGTGACTTGCAAGTTTTCAACATTGTACCTGCATACGAGGCGAGCTACCTATGTGTGAGAGAGAGCGCTAGATAAGGACCAAACTGACTGTCACGGCACAGCCACTTTCCATCCAGCCCCGTTGAATCGTTAAAAGGGGAAAAGGACGTAGATAAGAAGCAAAGAGGGCACGGAATAGGTAAAACAGGTAAGAAATTAATTATGTAGGAGCACTAAGAAACAAGCTGAAGCTTTGGTGGTGAAGAAGAAAAGCCAAGGAAAGGGTATTAAAGATCCGATCCAGGGGTAAGAAAGGGGAGGGGGATAAGATAGAATTGAAACCAGGCACAATTAACATGACAGAGAAGACTAAAGAGCCGGGAGGGAAGTTTGAACAGGGATGCAGAGCTCGGGACGCAGATGTATGGAGTCGGGGTGTAACAGATATTCTCCACAGGCGAGTTTGAAAGGGAAAAAGGGGGGTGTCATCATAAGTAAACAAACGAAGGGAAGGACAGAGAGGGAGACTTTGGTTTCGTGATATCTGGAATAGTTGTATTTACTTCGTCAAGTGTGAAGAAAGAGAAGAAGAAGAGAAGATGGATGAAGAGATAACCTTGCAGTACGAGCAGTTGCTCCGTCCCAAATGCAGGAAGGTGGTGGAAAAATGAGAAACGCTCGTCATTAAAAATCGGTAAAGGCGGAAACAAACAGGTAGAAAGAACGGGATTTGGAAGGTTATTGCAGGTTTCGCATCTGGAGGGATGGCTCGGAGTTATGTAGTGGTGTAGTCGTCGGGCCTGCGGCTGTGGCTGGGGGATGGTAGCGGTAAATTTGGGGGAGAGAATGGTCGAGGAAAGGAGATCTATGTATCTTCTGCACTTCAAGGTCGTTGATCGCTGGAACGTATCTGCATCTAGAGAATGAATCTAGAGTATCTGGCACTTTCTCTTTGGTTTCTGAGTTGGACGAGGGTTCAATACGGCTCTAGTGATACGTGTTAGAAAGTTGTAGTTGTAGTTGTATGTACGGTGTCCAGGAGAGCCCTACCGGATGGCCTCGTCAAAGACGCTCTTGAGGTTGCGCTGGGTGAGAGCAGAGCACTCGAGGTACTTCTGGGCCTTGATCTCCTTTGCGACTGCGAGGGCCTGCTCGTAGGAGACTGGCTCCATCTTCTTGGACCGGAGAGCGTCTGCGGTGGCCTTGTCCTCTCTGAGGTCGAGCTTGGTGCCAACCAAGATGATGGGTACGTTTGGCGCGTGATGTTCGATCTCGGGATACCACTATAGACGCTATTTAACAAGCTGTTCTCTTCTTCATTGAAACCGCCACGCGTCGAAGGGGCCGTACCTTTGCCTTGACGTTGTCAAACGAGGGGGGGCTGACGATGGAGAAACATATCAGGAACACGTCGGTCTGCGGGTAGGAGAGCGGACGTAGTCTGTCGTAGTCCTCTTGACCAGCAGTGTCCCAGAGCCCGAGACTGATGGGCTTCCCGTCTACCATGACGCTGGCCGAGTAGTTGTCGAACCTGGAGCAGTAGAAATAGCAGTGTGAGCAAGGGGTATGCAAGCTGGCGGCGCTGGTACGCGGTGGTCTCGGGGTCTCTTCACAACATACACGGTGGGGATGTATTCTCCAGGGAACGCATTGGTCGTGTAGGAGATGAGCAGACATGTCTAGAGGCTGTTAGCAGAGGACCAGAAGATGTAGATATTGTAGATGTAGACATGGTTGTAGATGTAGATGTAGATGTTGTTGTTATTGTTATAGAGAGAAACGCACCTTGCCCACGGCTCCGTCACCAGTAACGACGCACTGCAGAATAAAACAGTTAGCAACGCCTCGACACAGCTGGTGATATCGCAAGGAAAAACCAACTTTCAGCGACTGAGTAGCCGGACCAGAAGCCATCTTCTGCTGTCCTGTGTGAGTCTGTTGTTGATCTGTGGGAGACGCGGTGGGTGAAGCAGAGGATACAAGAGCAGCTGTGACAAGCAGAGAGAGTCAGCCAGGAAGAAAGCAGCAGAGGGAGAGACAAAGGCGAGTGAAAGACCTTTTGACTAGCCTGCAGAGACAAACAAACAAGCTGACAGCAGAAAGGTGGCTGCGTAGTGATGGTCGAGAGAGAGAGGGAGAGAGAGCGCGAGAGAGTCTCTAGGGAGGTTCTTCTTCTGTTGCTCGAAGATATCAAAAAACCAGCTTTGGTGGCGCGTTAGCAAGGACTAGTTAGTTCACTTTCCAGCGAGAACACCAGCCCACAGGGAGACAGAGACAGACGGCCGCTCGAGACGCCGTTTATTCGAGCGAGCGTGCGAAGGGGGATATAAAAGCTGCGTTATTCGGCCGTGGGAGAGCTTCCTCGTTGTTGCGGTGACGGGGTTGCGAGGGCTGGATGGATGTCCCGCGGTGGGAGGACGGCAAGGGGGCAGCAGCAGCAGCAGCAACAGGTCCTCAAGACGCAATTGACGGTGGTATTCAAGGCGTGCGGGCTACGTCGATGGACAGGATAGAGCTCTTTCTCCTGGCTCTGCGTCGTCTGGTCGTCTTGTCTGTCTTGTCTGGTCTGTCTATCTCGTTGCTTCGGTCTGGCGCAAGGATAGGGGATGGATGCCGGCCTTAATTTTTTTTTTATTTTTTGAACTAGCTCGGGAGAACGCACTGAAAAAGCGAGCCCTGGACGGTGGGAACAGACAAGAAAAGCCCTCTTAAGGACAGGCCAGGTGCTTACAGGGCGTTAGATCGTGGGATATAGCAGGAGAAAAGGGGGCAGACGGCGTCAAACTGTTGGCACGGCGTATCACTCTGGAAGATACAGATGGATGAACGCTGCTCGATGCTCTACCACAACCCACCTCTACGGCTTCGACTACAACTCGACTCCGACTTCACTCTTCATCTTCTTCTACAGCAGACGATTGGAGATCCAACTCGCTTGGCGGCATGTCTCATCTCCATCGCTGCAGCCAATGGCATCGGTGGCTATCCTCGGGCGCATAACCATGAGTGGAGGAGAGTTTTTGCCCTAGTGCACCTCCTGTTCATCCTGACCCCTGGAACCGCAGTCCACTGGATGGATCACCGACTGGGTCAGGTAGTAGCAGGTTAACCAGGCAGGGAGACGGTACACGAGACGGATGGGCGGACGACACCGAACTCGGCGGCTAAAAAGAAGTTCATGCGGCTGACATCACAGTCGTCATATTCTCTTTGAGAATTGAATATATTGAACAATCAGCTATCTCTCCAGAGGCCGTTGTTCTTCTCCGTGAGAGATCTAGTTTTGAACCTGGAACCCCGCTAGCATTTAACTACTTACTCCGTACCGGAGTATCTACATTTTGAACCGTTCAGGGGCGAGGGGCGAGGGGGGTAGTAGGGAGGACAAGTTCCCGGTGGCACAGCTGTAGCAGCCCTATTCATGCAGTGCAAGGGATTACAGGACCAGCACGGCTCGGGAGAAAAGCTTGAGTGTCATAGCAGTGCTATTTATACAAAGGCTGGCTAAAGGAGTATTCGATTATGTGCAACATGAACTATCGATTATTTTTTTCTATAGCTTCGACCTGGATTCGAATCCTCCGATCTGGCTTGCATACTTGATCACTGGTGGGCCAGCGAGCAACGGTCCAACAGCCTTGGACCAGGCCTTAAAGTGCTCGGAGCCGCCGTGGACCTTGACGGCGTCCATATTGACGTACCTACAGAGGTACCTTTCGTCAGCCCCTATCCACCGCAATTTTACAGGTACACGCATCTACTCACTTCTCGACGACGATGATTTCATGGGACTTTCGATCCAAGAGGCCATAGTAAGTAAGGGCTCCAGGCTCGTTGTCCTTGACCTTCTCAGCCGTCTCGGCGAGGATCCTGGCGACCTGGGGGTGTCAGTCGACTTGAGCCAATTTGGTTATCGAGGGTTGAAACTCGTACTTCGTCATGTTTGCCTGGCTTGGGCGTGATGATGGCCACGATGTGCACTGCCGTTGACGCCATGGCTGCTCTGTCTGTGTGTCTCTCTGTCAATTGAATCGAGAGAGTTGGTGGCTGCGGTGGCTACTTATATATGACTTGCTCCAGCGCTATCTGCTAGGATGCAGCTCTTATATATTTAGACGGGCTCCTCTTCGTCTCCTTGCCACGATAGCCGCGGGACCTCGGCTGATGTCATCTCGACGTTATATTCGTTATTTTCGAGGGGTGTCTGGACATCTAGATGGCGATGTGGTCGTGTGCTGCCTAGTCAGGGGTTGACAATTGATAGACGCCCGCTTGACATTACAGGCTACACAGCAGCAGCTACCATCAATTGCCATGGAGACCATGTATCCCCAGGCTTGGGGCTTCAGGCTTCAGGCTTCAGGCATCAGCTGCAGCGCTTGACTCGTATCGCCGGCGAACCCCTGAACCGACCTGTCAACCGCCAGGACGAAGAAGAAAAGAAGCAGCAAGCCGTCAAACTGCTGTGCCACCTCGAAAGCTGTCTTCCAGCCCCAGTAGTTAGTTAGCCACTGTCTGTCTATCTAGCTATCAGTTTATCTCGTCTATCTCTGCCGCCGTGACGCAGCTGTGTGGCTTGTCCCCCTCGTCCTCCCCCTAGTAAACACCTAAACAACCGCCCAAAGATGCTGGAAAAAGCCGAACCAATCCGAAATTAGACAGACTGCACATATAAATGTTTTATCTAGCCATCGTCGTCGCATGCAAGGCACAGAAATAATTGCATCAAGAAAGCCTGCAGTCTGTTCGTGCTGACTCTTCCGCTTCATCGTCCTCTCAGTGGCTAGAGTAGTTATAACTAACTAATATTTGGTGTCAACACTGTGAGACTTGAGATCAAACTCACTCCTCTCTCCCTCTTCCACTTTCGCCTCCCCCTGATAAACGGCCATCTTGAACCACAGCGCAGAGTCGGTTTCAAGACGCGATAGTCGCATTCAGATAGATAGACAGGACGGCCGCTGGTGCTTCGGTGCTTCGACAGCCAGACAGCGATTGCAGCCATGGCAGAGCCCGGGTTGGACGTCGCCACATCGCCGCAGTCAGACAGGGAGACGCCGGTGTCCTCGCAGCCAGAGAAGGAGATTGAGAATCCACAGCTCGCAGAGAGCCAGGCACAGGTCGACAGGGTGCTGCAGTCGGACGTGCGTCTCTCTACCTTAACCCCCCGTCTGCTGGCTGCTGTCTGTTGATCGGAATCCTAACAGTCTATATAGATCGGAGTCGTGACCCTGCTCACTCGCCTGAAGCAAAGCATCTCCTCTGCCAAAGTACGTACATACCATTGCATGCACTACGATAAAAAAAAAAATAAGAAGTTGACTGGAATAGGACCTCGCTACCTTCCTACGCAAACGCTCCGTCCTCGAAGATGAACACGCCCAGGGCCTCAAGAAGCTCGCGCGGGCAATGCACGACTCCGCCATGCGCCAGGACAACCGCCAGGGCAGCTTTGCCCGCAGCTACAACGAAATGAACATGATTCACGACCGCATTTCCGACCATGGAGTCCATTTCTCCCAATCCCTAATGCAAATGGCGGAGGAACTGAACGATCTCGCCGCCAGCATGGAACGCGGGCGTAAACAGTGGAAGCAGAACGGACTGACGGCCGAGAAGAGAGTGCAGGATGCAGAGCTGTTGGCGGAGAAGGCAAAGGCCAAATACGACAGTCTGGCTGAACAGTATGATCGGGCTAGGACGGGCGAGAGACAAGGCGGCAAGTTTGGTCTCAAGGGACCCAAGTCGGCGGCTCAGCAGGAGGAGGATCTGTTGCGGAAACTCCAGCAGGCAGATTCGGATTACTCGACCAAAGTGCAGGCTGCGCAGACACAGAGACAGGAGCTTGTTGCTACGCTGAGACCACAGGCTACCAGGGCATTGCAAGACTTGATCATGGAGTGCGATTCGGGGTGTACCCTTCAATTGCAGAAGCTCGGTAGGCCTAATTATTGCTTTCAATTGTGCATTGCTCCGTTATGCTAATAATGGTATAGCATCGTTTAGTGAGAAACTGCTACTCGGAAGTGGCCTGGCTGTCAGTCCCATGAAGACTGGGAGCGCCACTCCAGACAGTCTGAGAGAGGCCGCCAAACGGGTCGACAACGAGCAAGACTTTAGAGACTTCATCATCAGCCAGTCTAGCAAAGTCCCTGACACCAAGCCAGCTCTCAAATACGAAAGACATGCTGTATGTGGGCCCATAGTTCACTGCAATTGAGACACTATATACTAACATATGCAGACGCTAATGCCCGCCTCAAACCCCAATGCCCATCCAAAGAGACAATCTCTCAGTCTAAATGCGAATCCAACTCCACCGCCTCAATCTGCATCTCAGGTATTTAATACAATGTCCCCCATACCCCGAGACTCGTCCGGAGCTCAAGGATCGCCATTATCAATGCAGCAACGGCGAGACTCATGGACCTCCCAGCCTCCGTTCCCGACGTCAACACCGCAGTATAGCAACCCATCTTCAATGCAGCCTACCTACTCGCAACAACATTCATACCAGCCTCCGCCTCAACTCGCTCAGCATGCCCAACCACGGCCATCTATAAGTGATATCCCACCCAATGCTCACCCGGAGTTACCACCGCTTAACCCCGTGTTTGGCCTGACTTTGGATGAGCTATTCAAGAGAGACGGCACTGCCATTCCCATGGTTGTGTATCAGTGTATCCAGGCCATTGAGCTCTTTGGGCTGAATGTAGAGGGTATCTACCGGCTTTCAGGAAATACTAACCACATAGCCCATATGAAGAGCCTGTTCGATAACGGTATGCCCGCTCCTTTTTTGACGTACAGTGGATACAAGCTGATTACTCTTCTAGATTCATCACAAGTCGACTTCACCAACCCAGAGAACTTCTACCATGACGTCAACAGCGTTGCTGGTCTGCTGAAACTTTTCTTTAGAGACCTGCCCGATCCACTGTTCACTAATGAACGGTACTCGGCCTTTATCGACGCAGCACGTATGTGATTACACTTATTTTACAGTAGGGTATATTTCTAACTCGTAGAATAGGCAAGGACGATGATATCCAGCGTCGAGATGCGCTGCATGCACTGATCAACAGTCTTCCGGACCCCAACTATGCAACTCTTCGAGCACTGATACTGGTAAGAATAAGTATCTGACTGTCAGGCCTCGGCTGTATACTAACGCTCAACAGCATCTCAACCATGTTCAAGAACGGAGCTCCGAGAACAGGATGAATGCCGGCAACATCGCCATCAGCTTTGGGTACGCTTGACATTGCTCTCAAATTCTTCCTATGATCTTCCATGCTAATCCCCTCCCTCCAGTCTCACTCTCATGGGCACCAACGCAGGCCGTAACATTGCAGACTCAGGCTGGCAAGCCCGAGTAATTGAAACAATACTACAAAACACACTCCAGATCTTCGACGACGATTAAACTAAAAAGCATGCAAATCTACACGGCAATACACGATAAGACGAATATACTCGGATACTGGATGATGACGAGATATAAGCTACCCATGCATGAACGAACGAATGAACAAAGGGTTGGATACTTGATAGGCATATTTCTGGATCTTCTGCCTTATTTCCTCTCGGTTTCATTCAATATGTTCCCGTACATAAGAGGCCCTGTTCTTGTATCTTCTTGGTAGGGTAGATGTGCTGCTATCTAATATCCATCTGTTTGACACATATACAATTTTAGCATTGGTTAGTAGTAATGGCATCTGCATCGTCTACATTCACCATAATTGCAGACAATGTGTAGTGTTAAATGTGTTGAATACGAGAGACTTCAAAAGCAACGACCATGGTCCATAATTACTTTTGCCCCAAGAAGCCGCTAAAGACAGACGATTCTTGCTCTCTGCCGAGATTGATCATGAGATGAAAAAATTCCTTCACTTGCTCTCTTTTCATCTCTGGATGCTATCGTTAAATATCATATATCTGTATTTCTCATTATTTTTTATCTATTTTCAAGCAGTTAGCGAGCATCGACCAGATAACTACGGAGTACTGCGGCGGGATATCAAAACTCAGCCATGGGCCAGCCGTCGTTTCAAGCCTCAAACGCCCTGATCTACCTAACCTACGGCGCATTCCTGTATGCCCTACCCTGGCTCAAGATGCATATGACAGCTAAATAACATTTCTATCACAGTGTCGTCGGTCTATATATCGCATGGCGTCTGCGGAATCAGACCAAGGGCGAATTCTTGTCCAGCAACGGGACACAAAAGGGTTAGAAAGAGATATATAACTTATATCCCAGGCCATAACTACTTGCTCTTCTATTATCGCACAAGTTACAGATGCTAATACCTCTGTCACAGCTATACCGCTTGCCTTGAACTTCATTGCTTCGGGTGAGTTGCATGAAGGAAGCAGAATAATGCGAGGCTTCTACAGTTCTCTCTCATGAGAAGCGGCAGCGTTCGAAGCCAGAGAGTCAGCATCCATAGTCAAGCAGATGTTCGAACTATGCGGAAGGATTATCAGAGTGACCAGCTATGCATAAGTAAAGCCAGGTTCGTATCAGAGAATTCAAGTTCGGTGCGTGTTGTCTTGGAGACGTCAAGACTTCGGGACGACACGCACTGCGGCAACACTACGGGTGCTGATTGTCGCACTGGACATACATGCCATCGATGATCCAACGTCGGCCCATTATTCAGGCCGATGAGATCGTTGAATCCAGTGCAGACATGATGCTGAGAATGTACCGTTGAATACTCGATCAAGATAATGCTTGCGTGGGAAACGTGCTGCCGCTTCTTCCCCCTTTCTTCCCCCCTGATATATTATGTTTTTTTGACCGAAATTATGAGATATGCTAATGAGATACAGCTCTTGGATCGGGAATTCTATTTACATATCCTGAGATTGCTACTATTGCGGGTGTCCAGGGGCTGGTTGTGTATGGACTTTCGTCAGCACTGCCTCTCCTGGCATTCGCTTTTGTTGGACCGATTATTCGAAGGAAGTTCCCTGAAGTGTTTGTCTTGACTGAATGGACTCGACAGCGTTATGGCGTGGTTGCTGGCATATATCTCAGCATCTTGACGTGAGTTTTGCTATTATAATTGACGTACGATACATATACTAACGGTAGTACAGGCTGATAACTTTGTTCTTATATATGGTTGCTGAGCTCTCAGCTTTACAGCAAATTGTCACAGCCCTTTCAGGACTCAATGGGCTCCCGGCAGTCATCGTCCAGGTCGTAGTGACAACCATATATACCTCTCTCGGTGGCTTCCAGGTTTCTTTCTTGACGGACAACGTCCAAGGAGCGATGGTTGTTGGCCTTATCATCATTGCAGTCATCACCGTTGGAGCTAGGACTGATATCGACAAGTCGCTCATCGATTCTTCAGGTCTTCTAAAGCCGACTCTTCTAGGATGGCAGCTCATTTACATTCTACCGGTAGCCATCCTAACCAATGACTTCTTCCTGTCGAACCTCTGGCTACGAACCTTTGCCTCCAAGACAGATCGTGATCTACGAATTGGAATCTCAATTGCTAGTTTCGTCGTCCTCTGTATCTTAGTTCTTGTTGGGTCTACGGGTCTTCTGGCAGCATGGTCTGGTGTATGGCCTGGAGACCCTCCCCAAGCCGGCTCAATTGCGTTCTTCCTATTGCTGGAGAAGCTACCAAATTGGGTTGTTGGAATCGTCTTGGTGATGACAGTTGCTCTGAGCACGGCTGCATTCGACAGTCTTCAATCCGCCATGGTTAGCACTGCTAGCAACGATGTCTTTCGGAACAAGCTGCCTCTGATATACGTTCGTATTGGTGTCGTGTTATGCATTGTACCAGTTGTTGTGGTCGCCCTTCGATCGCCGAGTGTCTTGCGGATATTCTTGATTTCCGACCTTGTTTCAGCATCTGCCATTCCTGTGCTTGTCCTGGGCCTCTCGGAGAGAATGTACTGGTGGACTGCCTTCGAGGTTATTGTTGGTGGTCTAGGTGGTATACTGTCCGTGTTCATCTTCGGTACCATTTACTACGGCAATGCCACTGAGGGAGGAAAATTGATTCTTCTACAAAATGGCCTATATGCCAATGATTGGAGTGCATTTGGTATGTCCCGTTCTCGTCTATAGCTTAGAACTTGCCTGCTAACTACGAGATAGGAGCCTTTGTTGCTGCCCCTATTGGTGGTTTGATATTTGCCTGTATTGCTCTCGGCCTACGAGTTGGATATGCATTCGTTCTTTCAAAGACAACGGGACGACACTTTGACGTCTTCGACCACCCACTCCCACGTTCTCATATGGCTGCTGGGCCTATGCATTTGGACCAGCCAGACTTTATTGCTACCGGGACAGATGCGACTATCCGCAATAATGATGAAGAAGGTGCCAAATTCCGGGCACCTCGGTAGACTCGCTATCTATAACTTAGACTGAGGACTGTGAAACTGCAACTTTGGGATATTAGATAGCCGTGAATCTCAGGGCCAACATTGCATATATATCACGGGCAAGAAGTAGAAAATTAGAAATCCCAATATGCTCGTATATCTACAGATTTATAAGGAGACTGTCCAGAAGCTCTTATACTATAAAAATACATTGACAGAAACGCTTCCAAAAAACCACGACAAATGTTACACTTTATATTAGACTGACCAACATCATCTGCTAGCCGCCATCATTTCAAGTCGGTCTTTCATCGTTATCCCCTTCATAAACATCGGGTTTGTCCGTAGGTCCTCCGTAGTTGTCTCATCCGCTAAGCCCCAGACCTTCCATTCCCCATCTTTACCCCCCAACATAAACCTCTGAAGAACAATGTACTCAGTGCAGTCCTTTTGCTTTTCCTGCTGTTGTTTTTCAATATCTTGGATCTGTTTCTCACTTAGGCGGGCTATAGGCGCAGGTGGGGTGATGAGAGACTGCCGGCTTTGTATTCGTACAACAACTTGTCTGATTCCCATGCCTGTTGCATTGGGTAGAGCTGCGGCACGATCTGACACCACACGAGCACCGGTTATGGTCATGGAATGGGGGAATTTGAGGTATTTATGTAGTTTCCAAATAAGTTCGGGAGAGCTAGCAGGTCGTCGGACAACGCGCTTAAAGAACGATTCGAAGATGCCAATGCAGCAGTAGGTTTGCAGGGCACCGAGATTACCACTGTGATTAGTATAATTAGCATAGCCCTTGCAATGATATATGTGTGCGGAGCCTCATACCTGGCAAAATGGTTATACATGCGCTTGTGAAGTTCAATTGCCATCTTCTTCCGTTCTCGAAGGCGCAGAGGTAATTTTTTATTTATGAATTTGCAGTAAGTAAACAAACTACATGCAGCCCTTTGTCAGCATTGACATTCTCTCGATGTACAAAGTAATGGGACGGCCAGGACAGACCTCATGAAGTTCAAAAACTTCATCTTCCAGTGCATCCACTCCATGTGCAATCTTGTCTTTGGGTCCGAAAACCACGAGGGGAGGTTCTTCCATACTGGTCGAATAAAGGTACCGGGCAGTATTCCGATATCATCTGGCACCATCTCCTTATTAATCCCCCTCATGGTCTCCTGTAGACGGTTCTTCATGCTCATTTGCGCTGGAGGTTTTGGGGCCATGACTTTAGGAGCGGTCATTCCAGCTCTTAAGCTGGACTGTGAGAACGATCGTGCGGCGCATTTCGAGGGCCATTGGAAGACCACTGAGCGGGAGGAAGGGCGGAGGGCAAGGGTGGAGGAGAGTGCCCGTGGTATGGAGGAATTCATATTGGCCGGTCGTTGGTGACTGCAGCGCAGCCCGGACAGGGGTATAATCTGTCAATTAAAGAGCTAATATCTGACGCTTGACTGCCTCTCCGCCCGGGAGGAAAAAGAGCGTATCCTGTCCGTCTCCGGCTTCTTCTCAATTGTCGATTCTTCGCCTTTTGCTTCTTCGTCCTTTTTTTTTTGATCTTCAACTTTCGAAGCTTGGGATGAGGAAGGCGCTAGTCCATTCTGGGTTCGGAAAGCTCAATTGTTTATCCGGTATGCGTGTATTATTACCATTAAATGATATCCTATTGGTCGAATGGTGTAGTTTTTGTAAAATTGGCCAACATGTGTAATGGTTTATTAATCAGCATGATTCCTCCGCATTCTGGCGATATATTACTTAGTCATGCCAAGAAGTCACGAGACATGGATATACCTTAGTTGATGTCGTGTGACCCTTAGTAAGATCTCTTATTAAGCAGTGACGTCGTAAAGTTAAGATTATTGCGCTTTATCGTTCCTTTTGTTCTCTTAATTTAACGATTGTTCTCTTCGCCGGCTTCAAATATTTCAATTCGATATATTTCTCGGGGTTCCTTGGAGCTTCGGACAGGTTGGTTGAACTCTTTTCTTCTACGGTGCTGATGGCCATGAGTGCTGACTGTTATTCAGATACCCATATTCCCCCCGTTAACGCCTTACACGTCACCACACGAGACAGATCACAACCAAGGCGCACTTTGACACATTGTACTGCTAAACGAAGGAGGTCGGGAGTCGTATAATTTCGGCAACAGCTCAGAACCACAGACCGTCTATCTCGAGCTGCACGGCCGTTGATACCACTTCTACCTCTTCAGCCTGATCCAATTCTACCTGCTTCGACGCTTATCGGTGACTGTGGGGAAACAAAACAAGGTCAACACCACCGTCTTGCTGAAACACCGCTGGAAGCTGCCACGATATCGCCAGTAGTCGGTGAGCCCTCTTATAGGAGAATCATATATCGCCGTTTGAGGCAGAAAGAGTAACGGCTTCTATGCCGTGAATTGAGACTGGCGTCTACTCTCAAAATCCCTTCCTTTCCTCCTCTCCAACCATCACGAACCCGCAGCCGCAATGCTTTTATCCCTGGCCTTCGCAACCGGAACTCTCCCTTTAACCCGCCCTTAGATCCGGACGCACCTGGAGAAGCGACAACGAACCATTCCCTTCGACCAGCCGCGGTGTCGTCTTCAATTACGTCTCCCGCTGCCCCCTCGTCGACTTCCGCCAGTCTTCCTCCTTCCCCTGGCCTTGCGGGTGATATCCCTGTACCGAGAGACGTTACTTCAAACAGACTACATCCGCGAGTGGCGGTGATACTGGGCGTTGACCGTCGGTGGTATATTCCGCTACTAGTATGTCGGGCTCTGAGCATTCTCCCAGCTGCGTGGTGGGGGCTTCGCTGTGCGTTCACGTTTCTGGCTGAATTGCTTCGTATTAGTCCACATATATGGCAGGAAGGATGGACGGCGGTTGTCGTTCGGGGGGCAGCTGTGGATTGGAATGTGGACAGGCGGTTTCGGGTGACTGAGGTGGCATTGGCCATTATGTGGGTGCGTAAATGCCCTCATATGGCCTGACTGCAAGAAAAAAAAGGATGGAAATCATACTAACACCCACGTCATAGTGCTCTGCCTCTGCATATTTATCATACTTCTTCGCTGACTGTATGATGTCAAGATGGTATGCCGCTTCCATTCAACTGTATTCAAATAAATAATCTAACACATCTATAGGCTCGTGAACTATACTCCCCCAGCAGTCATCATCCGGCTTCTCACTATAAACTGCCTCATCGCCTATCTCACATCCTGGATTCTTTATCTCTCTGGTGCTTCTTCTGATCCTCGTCTACTCCTCCCGGCCTGGATATCAATCACCTCAGTCAGTTTTTCATCTTCACTCCACCTCCTCAGAAGGGCCACCGCCACTTACCCCTATTTTCTACGTATGCAGATCCTCACATTGCTCTACCACCTTACCCAACGCAAGATAAATATCAAGAAAGAAACCAAGGCTTCGCTGTCGGTTTTCTCCATAGCAAGTTTCATAAGTATGTCATCGTTGTTACTGCAGCTTCACTTGTCGCGTGAGAATGAGCCGGAGATACCCCTTTTTGTCATGATATACAAAGCCTGGAATGCCAGTATGCAGTGGATGATTGAGCGGAGAGTTGGGTCTTGAACTCGATATCGTTTCCTTTCGTTAATCCTTACCTTTTGCATCGACCTGCCCTTTTTCCTCCTTTTTCTTGCTTTCTATATTCCCCCTATTGTTTTCATTTCTTCACCTGGATCTTGATTAGGTACCTGTTGGTTCCCCCTTATATATACTATCACTTAAAAGGGTTCAGCTTTTTTTTACCGGCCTGGAAGTTCATTTACGAGAAGTATGAGAGATCAAAAAACATAATAATTTGGCATTTTCTGTTTTTCAAAAATTTTATTCGCTATAACCTGATTCCCTTCCCATCCCGATCCCATCCCCAATGCGAGAAAGGGAACAAGAGCGGGAAGCAAAGCAAAACATCGGTGAATAGCGGTTAACGAGAGTCGGACAAGTGCTGTAACAGGCTGCATGCACATAATCGAAAAACGATTCATGAACAAGAAGCAAGCAATCAAAAGCACGAGTGAAGGGAGCTGGTAAGAATAAGCGTGGAAAAAGAAAAAAAGATGAAAAATCAAGCGGCCAGCTCACAGAACACCTATGAAGCTGAACGTGGTAACTGTTTTCCCTCCCTGTCCTGTCGTAATCTTCGTTGCTGTCGTTAAAAATATTCGGTTCGAAGCATCGTGACCGTATTTCCTCCCCTCTTTGGTTTTACAGTCGACAGAGGTGGAAGAAAGGAAGGTCACGTTGCACCCGGGGTATCTTCAAACGGGGGTGTGCGTCTAACCCCGACGGGCGGAGGTGGCCGGACTTGTAAGGACAGCATCTGGTCTGGCGTGGTGCGTCATCGGTCAAAACGGACATCATCAGCTCTACGAAAGTGTAAATTCCGCAGAACACGAGAACGAGAACGATCGGGCACACATGTAGGGCAAGACGGGTCCTGGGGTACAAGTGCAGCCATCCGAGGGGTCTGTGGGGTAGACGGAAGACGGCGACGGGACAGGGGGTGTGACGCTTCGTTTAGAAACCATGGACCTATAAGCTGAGTTAGATAGGATGACTCTTTATTTAAGACAGAGACGCATGTGAGTTCTTGTAGGCGAGACATACCTTGATGGTCTTGGCATCAAGCTCAAGTCCCTCCTTCTTGTCGACTAAGAATTCTTGGACATCCTTGCGTTGGTCTCCTTGCAACTGAATAACCTCACCCATCTCGGTGTCGTTCACGATGGTGCCATTGCAAGCTGTCCAACGAGGTCACGGTTAGCTACTGCAGACTGTAATTTTTTTTTAAGTTCACCGGGCAACGACGCGGCGGCAGACATACCGAACTTCTTCTTGATGACCTTGAGGATCTTCTTCTGATCGAACTTCTTCGGGAGACCTTGGACAGTCGTCAGAGTCTTACGACCATTGCGTTCTGAGGCACACAAGAACCGTTAGTCATGAGACGATCACCTTGTTGGGGGCGAAAAGGGTAAAAAATAAAAAATGACGTACGCTGAATCCGTATATGGATGTAATTTTGCGACTTTTTAGTGTCGCCGGTGTCTTCGTCAGCTTCGGCGAAGGGGTCTATCGCGAGAGAAGAAGAAGTAATATTAGCCCAGGCTGCCTATTTTTCAAAAATTTTTTCTCATGCATCGTTGTTGTGTTGTCAAGCCACAGTTGGGAAAAAAATGATAACCCAACCACCCTACCCCGCCATTTCAGGCTGGGACAAGCAGCTGTGAAACCGGGCGTCGACGAACGACAAAACAACGCTGCGATGCATAGGATGTGATGCAGCGAGGCAGACTGCATGTGCAGCGAGGGGGGAAGAAGCGAGCGACGTACCAAAGGTCTTGAGGTTTTCGATGGACATAAACTCAGCTGTTGACTGAAACTCGTCTAAATATCGGGTTATAGGGTGGAAAAGGCGGAAGGAAGAGGAAGAACGCAACGGAACTTCTGTCTTCTCTGAGTGCTGGGCTGTTGTTAGGTCTGAGACTTGGATAAAAGGAGTCGTCGAGCGAGACGAAGATATTATCTGGAGCTGGAGCTGGAGCTGGTAAGATAGTAAAAGTTGAAGTTGAAGGATGAAGTTGAAAGTCGAAAGTTGAAGTTGAAGAAGAAGAAAGAATTTCCGCTTTTGGCGGGCGGCAAAAAGTGGCAAAAAGGGGCTTAGTCAGTGATGAGTCGTTGATTAGTCATACACGTGATTACCTTCCAGAGGAGGAAAATAGTGGGTCTAGAAAGATAAGATGGAAGATGGTAGAAAAGGGGCTAAAACAGTGACTCTGACATTGATATTGATATCGATGTTGATGTTGATGTTGATGTTGATGTTGATGTTGATGTTGATGTAGATATGATACAGTGATAGTCATAGAGATAGTTACAGCCGCTCGGAGATGGCCTGGCGCTTGAGGTCGAGATACTTGGCTGCAAAGTCGTTGGCGAGGACCAGGTCGCCCTGCAGGTGCATGATGGTTGCCTTCTTGCCCATCATCTCACACTGACCCCTGACCTCCTCGATGGACGAGAACTCGGCAAAGGCGCAGTCGATAAACTCGAGGGCGCGGGCGAGAAACTCCTTCTTGCGGCCGGAGTCCCTGCGACTGCTACTCTCGCCCGCCAGCCCCATGCTCGCGTCGGCCAGACAGGCATACATCCGTCCTGCGAGCGCACGGTCTTCGCACTCCAGGACCTGCGGCATCACGCTCTCCAGCAGGTCGAGTGCGGCTGAGAACTCGCGGAAGCTCATCAGGATGACGCACAGCGCGGCGACGGCGTCCCATAGGCTGTGTAGCAGTCGCGAGCGGTGGGCGATTTTGGCGGCGCGCATGGCCAGCGAGAAGCCTCGCTCGGGCTGGCCTGTCCTGTCGAAGATGCGGGCCTTGGCGATAAGGAGGCTGATCTGGGTGGCTATGTCGAAGCTGTCCTGGTGCATGGACTGCGCGACCTGGTCGACGGTCGACAGGGCGTCGTCGTAGTCGCCCTGGCGCATCAGGAGGTCGATCTTGAGCAGGTTGAGCGCAGTCGACACCTCGGGGTCTGGCGGCGAGGCGCCCTCCAGCTGTGTGAGGAGGTGTTGGGAAGCCCGTAGGTCGTCCCTGTTGTGATTCGTTAGCAATCCTGGCATCCCAGCGCTATAGTTTAACATTTATACAGCGTCAGCAGCGTTGGAGTTGGAGTGGGTTAACCGTACCGGTGCAGTTGGCGTGTTAGTTTCAAGAGGCCCATATGGAAGGCCCAGGCTTGTTGGTGTTTTAGAGGCTGCAAGGCATCGGCAGGGAAGCTGTTCATCCGCTTAACTGCGTCACCATGTCGGCCACTCCATGATAGCTTGCCGGGGGGGTTAGCCATCTCATTTTACTCACTGTGGACCTGCATAAAGAAAGAGAAGAAAGGGGTTAGAACTCACCAGCTGTGCACTGCGGAACGTGGCCCATAGGTTATCGTCCATAGGGGAGAAGCCGGAGTAGCATTCCAGGAATGTCTCGTACGTCGACCAGGTGAGATGGCTTAGTCCTGTCAGTAATGAATGTCAACGGCGTTAGTTCTCCGTAGGAATATGTTGGATAGCATGGCGGACATACCTAGTCTGCCGTAGAGGGAGGCATGTAGCATCATCTGAGGCCCCATGGAGTCCTGCCTGCCCCTTGTTATGCAGACATGGGAGGCCTTGATGATACTTTCAAACGTCGACGCAATGCTTCCTCCCTACAGAAGCTTTTAGTATATGCATGAACGGAGAGAGAGGGTGAAAAAAAAAGCCGCAAGCATACATTTGCGAGCTCGAGTCTGCCCTCGCTGAGGAGAGCGGTGCTGAGCATCCCCCACATCTCTGCCTCCTTTGCCTTGGCCTGGAGAAAAGCGAGAGCCTCCTTGTCGGCTCCGAGCATGCCGGTGTTGTGTATCTCAGCGAGCTCGTCAGGGGATATCTTGCCGAAGTGGTAGAGCCACGTCATGGCGTAGTTGAGGCAGTTCATATCATGGGTCTCGCGCCCGATTGCGATGGTCTCCCGGAAAGCGGAGATGGCCTCTCCATGGCAGCCAAAGTCCGCCTGCAGCAGGGCCAGGTTGAGCAGTGCATATTGGTAGAAAGTGCGGTCTCTTGTCTGGACTGTGTAGTCAAAGTACCGATGGAGATGGTCGAGCGAGGACGGATGGTCCCCAGCCTTCCATGAGTCAAGGAATCTATCACAATCAGTTTTTATTCTTTGCTTCTTCTCTTCTTTGCTTCTTTACTCCTTTTTTTCTTCTTTTGTATCGTCCTGTCCGCGGCCAAAAGGGGATGGATGCATACCTGACGTAGTGAAAGAGACAAGGCACGGTTGCACCGGCCATGATGACCCGTCTCAGCTGGGCCATCATGTCCGGCGACACTCTGGCAGCCTTGCTCTGCATCTTGGAGATCTGAAACTCCAGCAGGCGCTCGACGTCCCTGACGCTCATGCCGGCACCCTCGTCCGCCCCGTCGTCAGCGAGGTCGCCGTACATCACCCTGGCGAGCGGGCTGTCCAGATCCAGGCCCAGCTCGCACAGGTTCGCATCCACGGACAGCTGTGCCTCTGCCGGGTTCCTCTTCGCCCAGGCGGCGTAGGTAGGCATCCTGTAGCGGATAAAGGCCTTCCAGAGGCTCATTGCATCGTGGAACTGCAGCTTCGTATACTCGAGCCGGACTCTGCGTACAAACGCGCCCAGCGGCGAGTGACGGGCCAGCAGCACCCTGCCGTGCTTCTTCTGCTCCTCGTCTGCCTCCTTGGCCCCCTCCGGGTCGAGCAGCCTCTCCTCCCGCGACCGGGCCAGGATATCGGCCAGGCTGGCGAAGAACTCGTCCAGCGTGTCTGCGCAGTCGAACTGCCACAGCCGCTTGAGGAACAGGTCCCATATCGACCGCCCGGGGATGGACGACGCCAGCCCAGCCATCGCCTCCTTGACCTCCTCTACCGACGGCGTCCCTTGCATCTTCTCTTCTGTTCTTGTTCCTGTAGATGTCAAATTTCCTGTAGTTCCTGTAGATGTTGATGCCGCGTCTTTGTTGCTGCTGCTGCTGTCCGGCTGTCCACATCCACGTCCACTCCCACGGCCACAACCAGGTCTACAGCCATGTCGACAGCCATGTATACAGCCATGTCCCACCGTCCTCGACGCCTCCAGCGGCAGCAGATGCGAGACGAGGAACGCAAGCACCGGCACGACGGCCGAGTTGGGCACGACGCCCTCTGTGTAGATGGATATCAGCGCCAGCAGCGCAACCTTGGACGGCGTCAGAAACCGCATCGTCCTGCTCGTTTCTTTTCCTTTTCGTCTTCCTTTTCCTTTTCGTCTTCTTGTATTCTCTTCTTCCTCCGCTTCCCTCTTTCGTAGACTCGCCTGTGACTGTCCCCTGGGCCTGCGTGGGCGTTCCGAGACGTCCGTCTGTGTCTTCCCGTCCGCAGTCAATAGCAATGGCGAATTCACCGCGACAGCAGCAAACGGACAGCAAACATCCTGCTGGACGACGTGCAGGCAGCTCGAATAGTAACTTGCTGTGATCGCGCCCGCATTAGTGCTGTGCAGCCGCCCGTCCGCCGCCAGAAGAGCTGGAGGAAGAAGCAAAAACATCCCGGCGTCGCTTTTGCTCTTAAGCCGCCCCGCCATCCTCTAGTTACTCTCTCTACTTTATCTACATCTACAACTACAACTACAACTCCTCTACAACACAGCTACTACACAGCTACTACACTTCTACGCCTGCAATTACATCTACTTCCTCTACCGTCAGTCAGGATGATGGAACTCGTCGAGGAGACTGACCTGCACGGCGCCCTGCCGCTGGTCTCGCGCGGCAAAGTGCGAGACATCTACCAGGTCGACGACCGCACGCTGCTCTTCATCTCGACGGACCGCATCTCGGCCTACGACGTGCTCATGCAGAATGTGAGTATATCGCCCTCGAGTGCAGAGGAGGAGTGCTGACGGCCCTAGGGCATCCCGAACAAAGGGCAGATCCTGACCTCGCTCACGGTCTACTGGCTCAAGTTCCTCACGGGAGCCTTGCCCTCGCTGCGCACGCATCTCGTCTCGCTCGAGATGCCCGGAGACATGCCCCAGGCCTGCCGCGACTACGTCAAGAACCGCAGCATGGTCGTCCGCAAGCTCAAGGTCTTCCCCGTCGAGGCCATCGTGCGCGGCTACCTCGCCGGCTCTGCCTGGACCGAGTACCAGAAGACCGGCACCGTCCACGGAATCCCGCTGCCTGCTGGCCTCGTCGAGAGCGACAAGATCCCCGGCGGGCCCTTGTTCACGCCCAGCACCAAGGCCGAGCAGGGCGGCCACGACGAGAACATCCATCCCGACAAAGGTACCTCTACATTCTCCTCTAAAGCGGATACAGATATATAGATATAGATATACTGACTGGCGAAGTAGCGGCGGACATTGTGGGCGCGGCGTATGCGGAGGACATCAAGGCGGTCTCCATCCGGCTGTACGAACTGGCCTCCTTCCACGCCCTGCAGCGAGGCATCATCATTGCAGACACCAAGTTCGAGTTCGGCCACGACGAAGTCACCAACGAGATCGTCCTCATCGACGAAGTTCTCACCCCGGACTCCTCTCGCTTCTGGGCCCTGGACACTTACCAGCCCGGAAAGCCCCAGGACAGCTTCGACAAGCAGTTCCTCCGCGACTGGCTGACCAAGGAAGGCCTCCGAGGCAAGGACGGCACCATCATGCCCAAGGAGATCGTCCAGAAGACAGAGGCAAAGTACATAGAAGCCTTCGAGAGGATCACCGGCGAGACTTTTCGTCCCTAACGAAGCCACTATTACTCCACCCCCGGATTGGAACATGACCTACGGCCGGGTTCTGTATAAAAAATTATAAGGCCACACACACACACACACCCCTCTCTCACCCTCTTATCTACGACACCCTCCCCCCCTTTTTCACTTCATTCATCAACCAACACCACACCACCCCCCCTTTGCTTGTTTAGTTATTATTTGGAGATGGGAAGGAGTTAAAAGAGCATGACTACTCCCCGGCAGGATTCTGAGCTCACATCGTAACGGTTAATTACTTTGGTTCTGGAGGAAAAGTTCAGGTATTTTGTGTCAGGTAACTACTAGCTATGTAGTTGTTATTTGTTTACTTAGTTAACGAGTCAAAAGAAAAAAAAAAAGCCTGCGTTCTTTTCTACCTATGGTTATACGCCTGTCAAAATCTACACCTGCATCAGCCATTGTACGACCCAAAAGGAAAAAAACCTCTTCCATTGGCTGCATATAATCTCCAGAAAAGCAGGTTATCATCGACAGCTGGCAGTCTCTTTAGCATTTGGGGGCTTTAAAGAACTAATGCATCGTTCATTTCTTCTGGAATCCCTTGAGATCCTTAAACCGATCCAAGCCCTTGGACTCCCTTTCCACCAGCGACGAGTGATCGTCGTCATCGACATGGCCAGACTCCGAGTGCTCAGCCGCTGCCTCAACCTTCGCCTTACTCGAGGCTGGACCGCCCGCCGCCACAGAAGCAGCTGGGCTTGGGCGTGCTGGAGCAGAAGTATAAACCGCGTCTTCTCCACATATCCGCCGTTCTTCTTCCAGCTCCTCGCCGCTTAGTCCGTTGGTCGCCCACATCCGGTGAATGCGCAGATCGTACGGTCCTTCCACTCGATCCGTCAGTCCGATGCCGATTGACTTCACCCGCTGCTGCAGCAGGCCCGTCTGTGGCTCGACCACCGTGCCCAAGTTTGTTCGCACAAAGTCTGACCACCGGATCAGTATCGTCTCCCAGCCTGTTGAGCCGGGTTGCGGGTTGGTTATATACGACGATGATGATGTGGTTGTAGGAGAAGGGGGAGGAGCAAAGTCCGCTAGTGCAGCTGGTATTCGGGACGGTGAAGATGTAGATGTGGATGGGAAGTCGGATTCGGATTCGGGCTCGGACAGCGTTTCTTCGGGAGTAATCGTGGAGGATGTAAGGTGGTTTTCAGCGCGGTTGAGCAGCCGGTGGTGTCGAGTAAACAGCCGGTGCTGATGGATGTCCGACTCAATGATCGAATCCGTCTGCACATTCACCGTGTACCGTCTTCCGTCTGACTTGACTCGCAGAGCCAGGTATGTGTACGGGTCGACGTCCCAGTACAGTCTGCCCATCAGCCAGAACCCTCGGTCCTGGTTTCTAAACGCCGCATATCCTAAGCAAAGTAACATAAGCATATCCTCCTAACAACGTCTTGATCAATGTCCCAGCCAACGTACCGGTTCTCTGTACCCTCCAGTCCCTCGGCAGTTTCGTCGATATCGAGCCGTGGAATCGGGCGTGGGCTGGCATATTCGTCTCCGGGTCTGCAGGAACATAATCCAGATTGGCCGTACTGTAACCCCCAACCGCACGATCGGCCATGGTCTTGCATCCTCGCACCGTCTCTTCCTTTGAGAAATCAAGTAGATGGTATTGGTCTTTGGCGATGTCCAGACCCTCGAGCTTCCATGCTGCATGAGACGAACAGTCAGCATTGATCCACCATCATCTACCAACATTCGGATATAAATGAATACTACAAATGCAATGAATAACCATACCTATTCGTGTCGCCCGGCTCAGCTCATCTGCCGTCTTGCGGAAGAAGCCTGGCCCTCCCTTGGACATGCGCACTGCAGAGGCGAACATGGCGCCGGTATCTCAGCAGCAACAGCTGGTAAATTTATACTAGCGCGCTCTCAACGGGCTCCGTTCATAGCTATGACGAGCAGAATCACCCCTCTCCTTGCCCTCTGTTCCGCTGTTTGGATCTGGTTGTCTCTGTGTTTCTTTTCTGCGTTTGCTCTGAAGCTCTCGAAGCTGCCCCAAATTTATAGCTGTCACGTGATAAAGGCTTATCTCATCAGATAAGATCTTACCCCCGGTCGGCATTTACTTACTACTTATGTAAAAAAAGATCTTTAAGATATTGGGTAGTTTTGAGGGCAGCTTAATGAATTTATTGTATACGCTTGATAACCAGTGTTAGCCAGTATATACAATAGACATCCGAAACATATATAAGCGAAGTTGGCAAAAGTGGCAACTGATAAATGCTGGAAGCTCGGAAGAGGGGGGATATCAAAAATGACCGACAATGAATAGAGACACAACTTAACGCGTAGAGACGACTTCAATTTCCGACATCCGATAACAAATGCAGTCCGTGATACAAACAGGAATGATAGGGGGGAAAAATATAGGGTAATGAAAAAAAACAATATCCGACGTCCGTCCATCCGTTCACCGCTGAGAGAGCTCCAAACCAAAAGCAATAACAGATGCTCGTTATTATTCGTTAAAGATATGTGAAGTGAAAATGAGTAAGCTGGAGATGTTAAAAATAGCGTAAGAGGTAAGTACTATGGTGCAGTCGCTGATAGGAGAAGCAAATTGGTATCCAAGTAAATGCTCGCATATCTCATGGAATGATATAAAAACGTTGAAGTATTTGACGGAAAAGAGAAGAGAAGAAAAGGTGGATATGATGTCACTTGAAGTGAAGACTGCTAGGCGAGTTTCATGTGGCTGAGTAGATTGGCTATTAATTTGCAGGAGGATATCAGTCTTTTATTTTAGTCCTGCTCTGACCAGGCGTGCGCCAAAGTATGAAAGGTTAAGCGGTGTGTCATTTACGCCGACAACAGGGGCGGATTCTTCAATCATTTCCCATGTTCTCGGAGGGCAGGGACCGACGACTCGATTGCCCTGCTGGAATCGGAAATTTTGAACAGGTGACGTTGTTTCTTCAACGGTGGGGATTGATGGATTGGTTGGGTGAGGAGATTGGGCAGATGAGCCCTGCGCTGTAGGGCCTTGGGTATTTAGAGGTGATGAGCCGGGAGGTGGCGCACCGGAGGTTGTGGTGCTAGTAGAAGAGCTGATGGGGCCGGCTTGAGGATCAGGCATGGGGCCAAAAAGATATAGAAGACGGCTATCTTGTTGCTGCTGGAGGAAGAGAGGGGACCTATCACGGAGGAAACGGGCACACTGTATGCGGGCTTCATCTGGGAGGGTATCGACCAAGATATTGGCAACGTCAATGGTATATATTCGTAAGCTATTCCAGTTTCCTAGTACCGTTCTTTGCAGGTGGGCGTATTTGCCAGTGGGAGTGGGAGGAAGGTTGGTTGTATGTGAGAGTACCTGCATTAAGGCCGGAGTAAATGCCATGTAGCAAATACTGAGCAGGAGGCGAGTTTGGTCCGAGAGATCTGTCTTAGAGGCACGCTCAGCATCGAAAGGTGAGCGATACAAGGCCACAAGACGAAGGATAATGTATATCCATATTCCAAGCATGCCGCCTTCATTACACTGAGCGATGATAGTGGAGCCTGAATCTGTAGACTTAACCTTTGACAGAAACGCTATCCGTTGAAGCAAGAGATTCATTCTTTCCAACAGGGCGCTGCCGATTGTGGAAGAAACGTTTTCGTTCTCATTTGGTGCTTTGGATACTAGTTCCTCAATTATGCGTAGGTATACCAACCCATGCTCATGAGGTGCCGGTCCATCATCACTATTGCCCGTCGAGGACGAGGAGGCGGATGTAATGAATAACGATAGAAGTTTGTTCTCTGCCTTTTGTTGGAGCTGAAGGATGGTTAGCAAGTACCATTTTGCAATATGGAATATCTCGCCAGCTTACCTGTCGTCTTCCTTCATCATCCAGAACAGTGATAATTTCCACCCATCGGGATAACCCCTTCTTCACATCCATTTCAGCCGCAGAAAAGATAGGATCAAGGACGTTCTCCTTTCCGGCTGCATCTGTTTCCACAAGTAGGAGTTGCAGCTTGATAAGACAGAATGGCAAGGAGAAGTCATCAATGCGACGGATAGTATCCGACGCTTGCTGCTGAACCGACTGGGAGCTAGTTGAGGCACGGTTAGGATCTGCGTGCAAATTAGCATCTCTGGCATCATCGCCGTTGGACAATGGCAGAATCTTAAGATTACCATTGTCTGATTCCACGCCAAGAAGACTGTCCAGTGTCTGGGTAAGTAGGCGTAATCCTGTTGGGAACTTCGCCGTCACCCATTTGACACATTCATCCCTCGCGAGGCTGGAATGTCGAACCATTATCTCGCAAAGAAGTGGGAAAATGGCCTTGTTCCACTGTTCATGAAGAGAGGCGTCGGCGGCAGAATGGTTTGCGGACGCATCCATTACAGCATCGCGTATAGCGCTGACAATGATACAGCAGTGCTTCTGGACGAACTCCTGGCGTGAGATTTTGAAGCGGTAGAATACCTAACGGCAAGTCAGTATTTGATATTGGGATTACTGGCATGGAAGGTTACGTACGAGGTCTGGGACTGTATTTTGGTCGGTTGTCCCTAGCCCTAGAACACTCAACATGTCCAACCTGAGGTGCAAAAGATCGGGTATATTATTCTCTCCAGCCTTATCAGCGTCAAGAAGAAGCCTCTTCACCAGACCGAAAAACGCCGGAAGAGTGATACAGCCCACTCCGATGAGCGGTGGTAGAAAGTAGGACAGTTTTGGTCTTGGAGAAGTGCGTATCATCCCAACCACACGCTTGATCATAAGCCCATCAAAAGTCTTGGGATTGAACAAACGTAGTTGTGCAAGATATCGCGCTGCCTCGCTAGATGTGATGCTGATGTCGGCCTTACCTGTCTCAAGCTTCTGGATAAGCAAATCAAATATACGCATGAGCGTAGCGTCGTCCATACAGTTCCCCGAGGCAAGAAGCTGGTCAAGCATCCCACCAAAGGTAGGGTTGACAGGGTTGAGGGTATCAGCCATATGTTCTGATACTGGTGATGAGGCAGCCATGGCTGACTTCTTGTCATAGCGCGCTAGGTCGCGGCGCAAGACAGCAACAGTAGAGGCTTCTGATGGTATGACAATGGCAACGTCAAGCAGAGACACTATCACATCTTGAACGTGCGCTTCAGTCTTGCTCAGTTTTGAGTAGGAGATCGCAAAGCTTTGTAGGAGATCCATTGTTGCGCCGATGGCAGTGAAAGATGGTAAGTGGTAGTTCAAGGTATCTGTCACGGAAGCTAAGACGGTGGGGTTAGATGATTGGGAGAGGAGTTTGAGGACATCAGCGAGAATCGAGACATCACCCATGCGCTCCAGGATGTATCGCAGAAAGTAAAACTGGTCTGGCCTTATCATGGAAGCGGTTGCTTGAGCGGTTGCATTACTGGAAGGTTGATTTTGGGCTTGAGCCTGGGCTCGAAGTTTCAATGCAACCTGCTCTCGAATCCAATGTGAAATTTCCGACTTGACTGTCCAGGTGAGGCTAGCCCAGTCAATTTCACCATCCATCATCTCAGTGTCAGCAGTACCAATATGCCCAACAAATATGTCAGAATGCTTTTGCAACAGATCAGTCTTGATTTGGCGTATTTGCCTCGCCTCAGCATCGACCGACACACCCGCTCTAGAGAGCAAAGTGTTGCGTAGATTCCAGATGTGCTCCGGAAGTCTACTTGACGGAAGATGCCGTAGAAGTTCTACGTCAGCTGTCAGATATTGACCAGACATATCAGGACTTCTCACCGCGCCTCTTGCCATAAGCCATTCCAAGTACTTGCCAACGGAAAAGGACTGGGACCGTACCAGTTCCGAGACGAGATGGTAGGCATTTTCGAGCTGGCGGGCGCTATATTTGCTGTTCTCGGCCAAGAATGAGGATATATGCGCATCAGTATCGATCGAGAGCTTCCTCCAACGACGGAGTAGTCGAGCAGAGGCATAGATTCGTGCACATCCGTATCTGAAAGGGGTTGAGGACCATTCCAGGAGGGTATGTATCAATGTTCTGTGATCTAGGGGGAGAGCAAGGCATTTTGCAGCAAGAAGAGGGAAACCATTAGATGCACATGGGGCATCAAGGAGCGATATTAGTTGTTGTGGGGCAGGTCGTGGGATAGACTGAGGAGAGTTTATAGCGGACTGAGGAGAGATTTTGGATAGACGAGCATTTCGTGCAATGAGTTGAGCGAGTATCGCTGTCTCCAGGGGCACGGAGGTGTTGAAGCATGCAGTCAGGGCTTTCTGGTGTTGAGACCAAGTCAAGGGAAGAATAAAGGATGATGGATAAGAGGTAATGAACGAACGAATAAGTGATTGGAGGCGTGTGATTAGTGGATTAAGGACTGCAGAACGGTTAACATTCAGAGCCTAGAAGTATCATTAGTAAAATGTCGTTGATACGCGACAACTAAAAGAAGAGTTACATACCCATGCTAGCTTATCAAGTAGGGTCTGCGCCAGACGTCTGCCTCTTTTTCGGTAGCTAGTGAGATTCTTCCAGTATACACCAATACTTGATAACCAGACAGGTAACATATCCAGGTTAGATGCATGCAGAGAGCCGAGAAACCATTCGAGGTATGCATCCTGGTCAAGCAGTTGTTCCAAGAATAGACGACCAGACAATCTCATGCTATGATACGTCAGCAACGAATATCAAAAAACGGATGTTAGAGAAGTCAGAAAAAAAAAGAAAAGAAAGCAAACATACGCATAAGCCTGGTTCTCAATCCACCCGGCGTCTTCATGCGACTGCACCACACTTTCCATGAACTGCTGCACACTTCCAGTCCAGTCCTTTACCCATTTCGCTTCAAGCCCGCTCGCAATGGTAGCTGCCGTCCCTTTCCGTTTGAATGCCCGTATTTCATTCGCGCCCACACACTTGGCCAGCCAGATTGCGCGTCCAATAGGTATGTTCTTCCCTAGGCACTGGTCCAGCAATATCTTGCCACGAATGCCGTGAGGTATGGTTCTGCTAAGCCGCCTGAGGGGTACGGATGGGTTAGCCAGGTCTCGTAGCCAGGCTTCACGTTTGTTATCGGTGAGTGTAACGCGCGGTGGTGGTTTGAATGTTGAGTTAGGTGTGACTTTCGTCATGGCTTGTCTTCGTTTAAGAGCAGCCGCGAATATATGGGAAAGCGCTTTGAGACCATTGGGGTTCTTAAAGTGTGTGTATAGAGATGGGCGTGCGGTATTACTTTCGTTCTGGGACAGCTGAACACGGTCATAAAAGCCTTGTTTGGCGGTTTGTTCGTTGAGAGCATCTTCCGGGTGATTCCCAGTCCACGGGTGAAAGTCGAGGACGGCTGTTGGTTATTAGCATTGCATTGTAAAAACTGTGGAGTAATAATGGATAGGTAATGACGCACTATTATCTGCGAGCCTAGCAGCAGCAGCAGGTTTCTCCATAGTATATGGGGTGGTCTGGACTGTCATATCTTCCTGCTCATCGTCTTCAGGGGCGGTTTCTGATTTGTCCCGCATGAACAGACTCCTTCGCGGCCGAGGGGGAAGAGGTAAAGGAGAGGATGAAGATTGTGACTGCTGACCACCTCCATCTACCGAGATGTACGCCAGCCGATCTTGAAATGACGCTGGAGGCTTTACACTCTCAACAAACGGTATGTTTTGGTCGGTAACTTCACTACTCTTTCCATCGTTCACATCATCGCTTGCTCCTTGAATCAAGCGCATGCCAGAACTCAGAATCCTCGCAATCTCATCATGTCCTTTTGTATCAATGCGCAACCTCTTCGCAGGCCGACTGGACTCCAGGTCCTCGTCATCTTCGTTGTCGCTCCCTGTCAGATCAATGACAGGACTCGCATTCGTGCCTGGCCCTAGTCCTCTCCCTAAATCACTCCCCGGTCCTGATCGAGCTTGTTGTTGCAAGGCCATACGAGCTGTCGGTTGGTCAGAAAGGCTAGTCGGTGGCTGTGAGTATGGATTGCTCATCTGAGGAGGATGGGAGATGGTCATCCAAGCATTGTTTTGTGGGAGGTCCTACATGCCAGCTGCAGTGAGCGGGCTACGAGGTCATGGCTCCTCGTCGCAGCTGCGGCGGTCTAATCGTGGTATTGGTCTCGTCGGTTCTCCGCAGTGTCTCTGGCAGTGTATTCGGCTGTGAACAGGCAGACTGGAGGGTGCATGCAGTTTGGCTATAGGAGAATTGAGTTATATATACACGGGTTGTGGTATCTTGGTCGGCCGTGAGAATCGGATGTTTGTTGCAGTAAAGGCGCCTTGCCGCAGCGAGTCCTGACTGCCACACAAGCACTGTCACTTATTCGTCTCGTTTCGTCTCTTCTTCAGCCCCTTTGCCAGTCCTTTTGTCTGGCTTCTGCTGCTTCTCGTCGTCGTCCGTTTGTTGTTTTAAGGTCGAAAAAGAAGTTCGGAGGTGGAGGGAAGCCCCGTGATTGGTCAGCAGTGCTGAGTCAGCATGACCGAGGGATATCAAAAAAGCAACGACGAGCAAACGAAGACAAAAACGAAGAAAAAGTCGACAACAGCAGACAAGATGGCGACAGCGAGGAGCAACAATAAAGACGAGCAGCGGCGAAAGTCTACGGGCCTACAGGAGAAGTGGGATGCGACTGATCGCCGGGGGGTTACTCAACAGAAGCGACTCAAGTTTTTGACCGGCTATCTCTGAGCAGCGACCCGGTTGGTTGTCCAGGGGCAAAGGAGAGGCAGAGTGACAGCGAGACGGACAGCGAGCGGGCAGGAGGGAGATGCAGGAGCTGCAGGTCACACTCGATGTACCCATGACGGTCAGCCTATATGCACACGGAGAGAGGTGGGCCGGCACTTTGATTGTTTGTCCACTTTTATGCTGACCCAGGATGGAGTTACAGGCTAGCCTTGCATACGGGTGTTAGTCGAGTGGCGGCACCCTGCGGATGTTCCCATGGTTGAGCATGAGCTAACTATTAAACAACTTTTCAGCTCCCTCGGAAGAAGGTAACTAAAATGAATGCGCGAGTTACATAAGTTGCAGGGTTAAGACTGTGCCCGAAGCGGTCAGCCAGGTTTAAGGGCGAAAAAAAGAGCCAGTTGGGCGCTGGGCTGCAGTCTGGATCTCGCTAAACGGCGTTGGTTCCACCGTCAGTGGTCCCTGAGACGGAGACGGGGAAAGAACATTATTTGGATAGGGTTGGTCCATTCAAGCTCGGCTCGTACTCCGTACTCCATCGACATCGTATGGCTACTCCGTACTCCAGACATCAACTCCAGAGCATCAACATCGACACCTTCATTTACATAAACTCCGCTTTGAGATGCACAGATACTCATATATCGACAGATCAGGTTCATCACTAGATCTATTGCCAGCAAGATAGAGGATTCCTTGACTCTAATAGTGCGGAGGATCGATTAGTCAGTGATCCCCCCGGTGGCTTGGATAGTAATTATTGGCCACCAACCCCAGGAAACGGTCAAAGAAGAAAGAGTTGGAAATGGACGGGGGAAGATTGTGCAGAGAAATTAATTCTCTGCCCTCTTCAGCTCCAATCTCATTCTTGATGCTTGTTATTTTGCCAGGCTGCGAAAGGGGTGGTTTCGTTTAAACACAATATCTTCTTCCTTCAGTCTCTCGTTTTAACCCTGAGAATGGAACTGCCCCTTTCCAGCACCAGCGGCGTCGACGGCGTAGCCGGTGACAGGGAGAAGCACGAAAAAATAACTTGCTACAGCTATGATAGCAAGAGGGAGTATCCGAATTATGTCAAGTGTCCCGACTCGGATTCCTGCTGCGAGACAATTGAGCAGTGCCGTCCAGATCGCCTCTGCACCTCAAAGGAGGACCCCAAGACGCTTATTAGGCCCCCCTGCGCATACAAGCCGTGGACAAACAGCTGCGCCCAGGTATGCCTGTATGGTAGGTCTCGATTGGCTCCCATTCTCCCCGAGCCTTTCTCTACATTATCCCTCAAGTTTGATGAAAAAGTTTAGACCCTATATATTAATAAGTGTCAACGTAGATAATAAAGACTCGCCTGTCCTGCCTCGAGCAGTGGTGTGTGAACAAACTGGCCCTTCCAGTGGCAGCTATTGCTGCGACGACAACAGAACCTGCTGCATTGACAGAGCGGGCTTCTTCTTGGACGAGAACGGTCTGCTGATCGGCCGTGCGAACGAGACGGACAACTCGACGTTAAGCCCCAAACCTATTGGGGTGTCTGTCACAGCCCTAAGAAGCATGGGATCCGCCAGCGCGACCTCGACGCCTGCACACTCGCCCATTAAGGACAAGACGGGCTTATCGACTGTCGACAAGGCAGGTATAGGCGTAGGCGTTGGCGTTGCAGTGCTACTCGCCATCATTGCAGGGACATTGCTGTTCCTCCGCAGTCAGAGACGAAAGAGACGGACCCGAGCGGACTCTGCCTCCACTGGTGGTAATAATAGTACCGGTCCCGGTACCGCTGATACTGATGCTCCGACGGATACGTGGGGAGACGACAAGGAACCACTACCCGGCGACGAGCAGCGACGAGAGAAGGAAGAGGAACGAGCATACGAGCTGATGGGCGACGGAGGGACGCCGGAGCTCGAATCGGTTGAGAGTCCCCGACATGAAGCTCCTCCGTCGGAGCTACCGGTTGTAGGAGTACAGCAGACTGAACCCATCGAGTTACCAGCCGACCAGCCTACCGGAAAGCCCCGTCGGTCTTGATCCAGCCTTTGAGATAAGACATTATTGAAACGAGACAATTGAGGGCGTCGGTTGGCTGTCTGGCTTCTTTTCATTCGTTTTTCTCTTGAGTTTCACACTCATTCTCTCTCTTCCTTCATCTCTTTTGTTGGACCGGAAAGCAGTATCGTCATCATCATCATACGCGATATTTAATATTCTTCTGTACATATTTGGTATACCCCGGATGAGTGAGGATGGACGTTCGAGGAGTTTGGATTGTCTCTTCGGTGTGATATCAGCTACCAAAACAGCCTTAATAACTAAACCGAATATGCATGAATGCATCTACACACACGCACACACACACGCACACACACACACACACACACACACGCACACACATCACTACTCCTCCACTCCACAGCCTAATAAACTTATCCAATAGCCATGTCTAGAGCTACTCTTCGCCTCAAGTGGCGGTTGATGCTGACCATTCTGTATTTACATGCTGTGTGATAGGCGATGACGGCTTATGACGTTTTTACCTTGTTTCCTTCCCGGAGAGCTTCTTGGGCTATGCTTATTTACAAGCTCCTAACTGCGTAGCGCAGCAGGATGGCCCAATTCCTTCAATTCCCAAATCTATAGCTCCTCGATGAATTGTTTGCGAGTTTCAAGGACTGTAATACCGTCTCTGAGGACTGCTGCACCCAGAGCTATCCCGTTATCTCGTCATCCAGCACTGGCTTACTTCTCTACAACATCAGCCATGCAGAACAGGATCTCAGACGCCGTCAAGGCAGACCACCGTGAGCTGGAGCAATACTACCAGATCATCATCAACTCTATCGACCCGGGTGAGAAGACCAAATACCAGAATGCGTTTGTCTGGGAGCTCGCCCGTCACTCCGTAGGCGAGGAGCTGGTCCTGTATCCTGCCATGGAGCGTATCATGGGCGACGAAGGCACCAAGCTGACGGAGAAGGACAGAAAGGAGCACCAGCTCGTATGTCTACTCCTTTACTTCAGTGACAATGCTAACGGGATGACTAGGTCAAGGAGCAACTGAAGGTGTTTCAGGCAACGGATGCGACGGATCCCAACTTCATGGATCTGATCAAGGGGCTAATGGGCAATCTGTCCGACCACATCAAGGAGGAGGAGAGCATCGACCTAGTGAAGATCGAGGAGCGTCTGGATCCCAAGGAGAGCGACCAAATGGCAGCCTCCTTTGAGCGGACAAAGATGTTTGTCCCTACGCGGTCTCATCCCAGTGCGCCGAACAAGCCGCCATTTGAAACCGCTGTGGGACTGCTGACTGCTCCCATTGACAAGGTCGCTGATCTCTTCAGGTCTTTTCCTTAGGGTCTCTCTTCTCTTTCACATATATGATATGATAATAATAATATTAATGTCTGCTGCTCTGATCTATGTATTTTGTGTTTTGTGCTTGATGTAATGAGAAAGTGGATACCAAATGCTACTTTTATATCACTGCTTTTTAGGTGTAAAGGAAGTATCTCGAAGTCACTCTTATCCACCAAACGACGTAATAGGCTAACCGAGTTCAAGAAGTACCTATACTTTTATTTCTATGCATATAAAGTGTTGATATAAGTACCAGTACTTCTCGTGTTGACCACGTATATTGGAGATCTCGTCGATAAGTCGATGCTATCGAGACCAACAACAACCGCCGTCAAGCAAGCTGTTAGTTACACCACGCAACCATCCGCATTCCGATGGTAAAAGAGCCTCCGTCTGCTTGCTGTCCGTTCTCTCTGATGGCGAGGACCCATCCCAGTGCTCGCTAAAAGAACCTCATGGGGCCTTTCAGCGCATTCCTCCTCGTCTACGTTCTTGGTGGGCTTACCTTCATTCCTCTGGTGCTCAGCTTGCTCGTCCTCTATGCATACCTTACCCTCCCCGGCCCGCCAGACAGCGAGTCAAAGACGGAGAATGCAGACCCGGGCGGCCTCGAGCGAAAGGGAGATGACCAGTACAGCTATCTTAACGCCCGCACGGCAGAGCTGGCGGAGAAGTTCCAGCGAGCTCGCGAGGCAGACGTAGCAGCTGGTTACTTCGCCGTGTGCAGAGAATATGTGCCCGGAGGAGTGAACGGGAAGCCGCCTGAACGAACGACTCCGGCTGGGGAGGTTATTGCTACTGAGAGTCCAAGTGTCTACCAGAGTGTTTATCGAAGCATCTTTGACCGCAAACAGGCGCCGACGCTGGATGCGAACAGGGCCAACGGGAGGAACGTCAGAAAAGCCAGGAATGTATTTTACGTTATACTGCGGTAGGATTGATACTCCTTTTGGCGTGATGACTTGCCAATAAGGACTCTGCTAATTGTTTTCCTAGTCATGGACACCTTATGCTGTACGATGACGCCGAGCAGATCGAGGTTCGATACGTCATATCTCTTGCACACCACAATGTTAGCATATACGGAGGTGGTGAACCGATACCTGAAGGAGAGCTTTGGATAAAGAGGAATGCCATCTGTCTGACGAGAAAGGATGAGGGTGAAAATATCCCTGGCCCTCGACCCCCTACGCTGCCATTCTATCTGTTTTCCGAGAACTTGTCTGAAAAGGAGGACTTCTACTTTGCCATCCTGAACAATCTGGACAGGGTTCCTGACTCGATTGACTCCCCTCCAACGCCTCGACAGTTTGCTACGCAGGACATGGTGACTCTTGTCCAGCGCTTGCATTCGTCAGAGGAACATCTTCAGACTAGGTGGTTCAATGCCTTGATCGGCAGGCTATTTCTTGCCATGTACAAGACCCCGGAGCTGGAACAGTTTATTCGCAGCAAGATAACCAAAAAGATTTCGAGGGTGAATAAACCCAATTTCATCACCAAGCTCGAGCTCCAGACTATTCATTCGGGTGAAGGTGCACCGCTTATTACGAATCCACGCTTGAAAGACCTCACAGTCAACGGCGATTGTTGCATCGAGGCAGATATCAACTACAGCGGAAAATTCCGTGTAGAAATTGCAGCTACAGCTCGAATTGACCTTGGAACGAGATTTAAACCGCGAGAGGTTGATCTTGTTCTCTCGGTGATGCTGAAGAAGCTGAAAGGCCATATATTAGTACGCTTCAAACCGCCTCCTAGCAACCGGCTATGGATCTCATTTGATACGATGCCCACCATGGAGATGGTCATAGAACCAATTGTTAGTTCAAGACAGATCACATATGGCATTATCTTGCGTGCAATTGAAAGCAGGATCAGAGAAGTTGTTGCTGAAACCCTGGTCCAGCCGTTCTGGGACGATATCCCGTTCCTGGATACAGAGGAGCAGTATTTCCGTGGTGGTATATGGGAAGAGACTCGGAAAGCTGAACCACCACGGGCTGCAGTCGATGCAGAAGCCACTTCTGACAAGGAATCAGATAAACAGCCCGAGAAGCCTCCTGAGAAAGAAGAGCCGGCAGACACCGGCACCCCTGAAACACAAAAGGAGTCGAATACGGAGGAGCATGGCACTTCCGCTAGTGTCACCCATACGCCGCCCCAGGAGACTATTTACCAGGCCTTTGCAGACTCGTTGAACGATAAAGAAGCGCCCGAGAAGCCAGAAATCCAGAAAACGGATTTCCGTCCATCCTCGCTTCCAGATATCCCAGAGAAAGCAGCCCATAGCGCTTCTAAACATCGATCTACGCGGTCTCTCTCCTTCTCGCCGGCCACAACAGGCTCTTCTATATTTTCACCCTCCATTTCTATCACTCAACAAAGTGAACCCAGGGATGTGCCCTCTCCCACCGCTGACACCAGCAACGCGGCTCCCCAACTATCGAGATCTCTTTCTGATCACGGCACTGATGCGGCTTCTACGAGCGACAGCAGGAGTAATCGAAGCAACTCTATGTTGGCGGAGAGCACCCAGTCGTCTAAGAGTGCGAATGCATCTCCGAGCCTGGCGCCTGGTCCATTCGAGCCACGTCAAGCCATGCTGTCTATTGGAAGTGCTGCTGCAGCTGCTAAAAAATGGGGTCTAAGTGTGCTCACTCGCAACGACCAGGGCCATAGACCAGGGGAAGTCCCTGATCACCCCGTTGGCCGTGGTCGGCCTCTTCCGCCTCCAGGCACGCCACTTCCGTCCCCTGGAAGATTCAACTTTGGCTCCATAGCAATGCCGAAACGGAAGCCCGTTACCCCGTCTCCAGTACCAGAGCGGTCTCAATCAGTCATTGAACCCACGAGGTCTGAACCCAAGGTGCAGCTGCCAAAGAGACATGATTCAATGTTGGATCAGGACACCAAGAGCCAGGAGATACTTGTCATCAAGGCGCCGGTTGGGTCAGAACCCAGCAGCCCATCCAAGGAGAGCCATGGTCCCGGAGGCAAAGTAGACGAGAGTGATGACGTGCCAGATGCGTGGTCAAACGAGGTGCTCATGGACTTCCAGGACTCCTCCATGTCGGCTACTGAATCTATATCCTCACCATCAGAGCTATCTGTACATCGACCGTCAAAACGGCTGGATCATCTGAAATTCGATTAGGTAAGAACTGTATCACCTATTTGTATGCATCCAGGTACTATCTATGTTCTATCAATGCCCCAGTGGCTGGCGTTGCCGTCGTCTATTTGGTGTTAAAGGTGCTTCAATGTATATATATCTCCGGTGTTTGGGCTGGCGTTAAAAAGGGAACTATTTCAATAGACTGTTCTATTCAGTTGTCTTCATCTCCATCCATCTATCTGTAAATCCATCTATCTATCCTCATTAAATGTGGTTGCTATCGATATCTCACCAGCCACTCTGTATTGCGTTGCCTTATCAGAATCACCAACTAGGGGTCGCGTGCCAAGACGGTGACGACGAACGCCCATGGAAACATCGCTGCCTCCTTCAAAAGCCAAAAGCCATCGACATCACCAAACATCGCCGAACAATAACAACCGCAACTGGTCCATTGGACGGATACGCTCTATTTACTCTCGTTCGCAGAGCTTGACTGCTGCCAGGCATCGGCTTTCTCTCGGTTCAACGAGCTCTGCGCCCGTTGCTGACCCCCTCCGTCGCCCGATTGCTACCATAAATGTCCCTTGGTTACGGCCCATCTACAAGAACCGCAGCAATGAGCAGGTGAGCAGCGCCGGCTAGAACAAGATAGGACTTGTTTGAATATAACTGTTCGCTCAGATGTAGCTCACATATTTCTATAGAACCGAAGCAGACCTTACGGTCAACATCCGCAAAGCTACTAGCATCGGTACGACCGCCGCCCTTTCACCTCTCACTTACAGCCTGCATTCTATCTACGTTGCAAACTGGACAGTTACTAATGAGACTTGCGATCGGTGAACAGAGGAAACGGCTCCCAAACGTACGTCCCCGCTGCCTGACCGTTCCGCGTCATACATACTGGAAACATACGGTTTAACAGTGGTTGAATAGGGAAACATGTGCGGAGCTGCATCGTATATACCTGGGACCATAAGTCCTCGGTATCCTTCTGGTCTGGGATGAAAGTGTGAGTTCCGTGGACTAGGACTCCGGTCTTACTATCAGCTCACATCCACCTCACTTACCCCTTAGTTGTTTTTATGCGCATTTACTAACTTTGATATTGGTTACTAGACAACCTATTCTAGCCGATGAAGTCCAGACATTTAAAGCCCTTATTACGATTCATAAAGTCCTGCAGGAGGGTCATCCTGTTACCGTAAGGGAGGCGCAGGAAAATGTTACATGGTTGGACAGTTTGATGAGAGGGGTAACGGGTGAAGGGCTACGAGGTGGGTGAACTCATGCCTAGATACGGGGCGCATGCTCTGTTACTGGAGAAATGCAATTTTACGCGGAGAGAGGAGGCTGATACAGGTGACAGGCTATGGTCCGTTGATTAGAGAATATGTTTTCTTCCTGGAGTCCAAGCTAGCATTCCATCGACAGCACCCAGAATTCAATGGTAAGTGTTTTTTCTAGTGTTAGGTATATTTACATACCACGAGTGCTAACCATGAAATATACAGGTCTCTTTGAATATGAGGAATATATCAGTCTTAAGTCGATCAATGATCCGAACGAGGGGTACGGTGGTCTCTTCCAATCCAGTCTGATTGATTCTAACCTGATATAGATACGAGACAATTACCGACCTTATGACACTCCAGGACCAAATCGACACTTTCCAGAAACTCATCTTTTCGCACTTCCGAGGCAGTGCAAATAATGAATGTAGAATATCAGCGTTGGTGCCTCTTGTTCAGGAGAGCTATGGAATTTATAAGTTCATTACCAGCATGCTACGAGCAATGCACTCCAGTAAGAATACCCAATACTTCGTCTTACGTGTCTTTGAGATGCTAATATCTCAATATAGCAACCGGTGATGAAGACGCATTGGAACCTCTTCGAGGCCGATATGATGCCCAGTATTACCGACTGGTTCGCTTTTATTATGAATGTTCAAATTTAAGATACCTTACCAGCTTGATATCTGTCCCGAAACTTGCACCACAGCCACCAAATCTGCTCGCAGGGGAAGAGGATAAGCCCAGCCTTCCGAAGCGTCCAACTAACGAACCTGAGAGGGAGCCTACTCCACCACCGAAGTCCACTATCCCTGATGCTGAACCAATCAACGATTTTTGGTCGACAGAGGCCAAACGACAGCAGGAGGAGTATGAAGCCGAACAGCGTCGACTACAAAGCCAGTGGGAAGAACAGCAGCGCCAGCAAATGCTTGCACAGCAACAGGCGCAGCGAGAATTCGAAGAGCAGCAACGACTTCAAGCGGAACAACAGAGACTAGCCCAGGAACAACTCATGGCGAACCAGTACCAACAACAGACCCAAGGAAGGCTGGCAGAGCTTGAACAAGAGAACCTTAACGCCCGGGCACAGTATGAACGAGACCAGTTGATGCTCCAGCAATATGACAAGCGTGTGAAGGACCTCGAAGAGCAACTAAACCAGATCAACTCAAACTTCAGCTCACAAAACTCTTCGAAGGACGATCTCATTCGATCCCTCCAGGAACAACTCAACACTTGGCGTACGAAATATGAGGCGCTGGCTAAGCTGTACTCTCAGCTGCGACAGGAGCATCTGGATCTTCTCCAAACCACCAAGTCTCTGAAGCTAAAGGCGGCTTCTGCCCAGGAAGCAATTGACAAGAAGGAACGTCTCGAGCGGGAGATGAAGACAAAGAACTTGGAACTTGCCGATATGATTAGAGAACGTGATAGAGCCCTGCATGAAAAGGATCGTCTAACGGGAGGCAATCGGGAGGAGCTCGAGAAGCTGAAGAGGGAGCTCCGAATGGCTATCGAGCGGGCGGAAAATGCCGAACGTGCGAAGGGATCAGAAATCTCCGCGATGCTTTCTAAGTATAATCGCGAGATGGCCGATCTAGAGGAGGCTCTAAGGGTACGTTTCTCAGTTCTCTCGTGCAATGATTATGCTAACAAACCCATCTATAGAGTAAAACACGAGCGCTTGAGGAATTCCAATCTAGCAGAGGCGACTTGAATGCAGACCATGAAATCATGCTCCGAGAAAAGGATGAGGAGATCGAGATCTATAAGTCTGGAATGGAGCAGGCATTGACTGAACTAGAGGAGCTGAAACTGGTATGTACCACCTTTTCACTGTGTCTGGTATCAGAGCTGACGTTGAACTTACAATTATAGAGCCAAGGAGATGCAGATAAGGCCCTGGACAGTCAAATTGACGATGTCCTGATTGGCTCTATTTCCAAGGTCAACGATATCATCGACTCTGTTCTTCAAAGTGGTGTACAACGAGTGGACGATGCACTTTACGAGCTGGATTCGACCATGCAAGCTGGAAACCAAAATGCATCGCTTTCTTATGTGCTATCGCAGATTGAAAAGGCATCTGCCAGCGCCACTGAGTTCTCGACCGCTTTCAACAACTTCATCGCTGATGGACCAAACAGTGAACATGCCGAAATCATCCGCACTGTGAGCGTGTTCTCTGGGTCCATCGCCGATGTCCTTAGCAACACCAAGGGTTTGACTCGATTCGCGACTGATGACAAGAAAGCCGATCAGCTTGTAGGTGCTGCAAGATCTCCTGCCGAGTCCACCATGACATTCTTCCGTGCTCTGCAGTCCTTCCGTCTTCAGGGCTTGGAGCCCACTCAGAAGACTGATGTGGTTATTAATAACAACCATGAAGTCCTCATGAACCTCCAGAAGCTCTCCAAGCTTGTGGATACTTTCGCTCCAAAGAGCAACAAGCTTACCGGTGCCGGCGATCTAGGCGATATCGTCGACCGAGAGCTGACCAACGCCGCCAACGCAATTGAAGCCGCAGCACAGAGACTAGCTAAACTCAAGAAGAAGCCTCGTGATGGCTACTCGACCTACGAGCTCCGCATCCATGATTCTATCCTGGAAGCATCTATTGCGGTAACAAATGCAATCGCGGAACTGATCAAAGCTGCCACTGCATCGCAGCAAGAAATCGTCAAGGAGGGCCGAGGAAGCTCTTCGCGGACGGCGTTCTACAAGAAAAACAATCGCTGGACAGAGGGATTGATATCTGCTGCAAAGGCCGTGGCAACTTCAACTAACACCTTAATTGAAACCGCCGACGGAGTTATTTCTGGCAGAAACTCGCCTGAGCAATTGATCGTTGCTAGTAACGATGTGGCCGCTAGCACTGCCCAACTTGTGGCGGCCAGTCGAGTCAAGGCTACATTCATGAGCAAGACTCAGGATAGACTAGAGACAGCTAGCAAGGCTGTTGGATCCGCTTGTAGAAGCTTGGTCAGACAGGTACAGGATATCATTGCTGAGAAGAACCGCAATGAGACCGAAACCATCGATTACACCAAGTTGAGCGGACATGAGTTCAAAGTACGAGAGATGGAGCAACAGGTATGCTTATTAATCCTTACCTCTGTATCTATGATATGTCAAGTATCTAACATGGTTTATAGGTTGAAATTCTGCAACTTGAAAATGCGCTCAGTCAAGCCAGAAAGCAACTTGGCGAGATGCGCAAAATATCGTACATGGAGTAACATGCTTGCGCTTCCGGGTTCAAATTTATATAAACTCATCTCTGCCAAACCCAATATTTTCTCCACTTCGATCACTATGTACGAAAGCGACAAAAGAATACAGACTTCGTCACAACCTGCGACTGAATTTCAACTTGTAGTATTTACTGTTAATTATCAAGGCGCTTTTTGACAATAAGCCAGAGAATTTCCGAGTCGATTCCGTACCTACTGATTAGCAAGTTGCAGCGAATGAGTTTTATCGAAAAGTTGGAAGTTAAAGATAAGACATATATTTCTGTTTCAACAATTTCGACCTATTCTACATATGATGTTATACCTCGAGTGTATAAAAGCAGCAGGTTTTCCCTCCAAAAACGTTGGTATAACATTGCTTTTGGCGGAATGCGTCCATTAACGATTGGATTTATTGACTGAAAGCGAATTTAAGTGGTCTTGTCCTTGTTGTGGTAGTTGACGTCGGAGTTCCAGCTAAAGTAAACTAAGGTTAGTAATTTCGATACGCTGTGCTATAATTCACGTAGCCAAAAAGAAAAAGTCGTAATACTAACAAGAGAGTCTATGAGAATTTTGTCAGCATTGTTAGTTTTCCACATAGAATATCATTCAACTTCACGTACCTTATCACCATCTCCCCAGAAGAAGTTCTTGGTTCGGATGTTCTGGTAAGGGTACTCGACACGGTCCTCCAAAGCAGGCATATGAGACCAATGCTCCCAGTGCTCAGTCCAGAGGTTGTATGCGTTGATGGAACCGAGGATTAGGGTGGGAATCACGGCGCTGCCACACAGTTAGTTATCCGGAGGTCGGACGTTCGGGTCATCGAGGTAAAACTAACTAGATGGATAGCTTGCGCCATAAATCTGCAAATGATTAATTAGTCCCTGTATTCCTCGTCTGACGGTATTATCTTTCCGCTTACCGCTGGTGGAGGCAGCGTGAGCCTTAACGGCGGCTCTCTCACGGAGGAACTCGTTATCGTGAGGAGTCGAGCTGTTCAATCGACGCTGGACGAAGTTGCGGGCGACGGGAGATCGGATGCTGGCCCTCTGGGCAGCGCGCAGGATAGGCTGACGGGAAAGCATGGCTGATTCAATTGGTACTCTGAAGAGTCTCAATGATTGATCGTGGTGAAGTCAAGGAACGAAGTGAAGTTGAAGTTGAAGTCGCTTGTGGTTCAGAATTAGTGGCTAATGCTTATGTAATCACATGGCCTGATCGTCATCGCGACTTCGAACGTCAAAAGGGAAAAAGCCATCGAACATCGAGAAACCAGCTGAAGACCAGGAAGAAGAGGGAGAAGGCAGCCAAACAATGTGAGGATGATAGTATGCGGTGAAAGATGGTGCTGCGATTAACAACATGGAACGGTTAGTTTGGTGGCTACATTATTGATTGGCGAAACTGACGACGCTGTAGTAAACGGGATAAGGTACCATAGGCGCTAGGCAGCAGCCCAGACAACAAGGGATATACTGATAATTTATTCCCAGGAACCCGTTTTCATACGAACCATGGAGGGGAAACCGGACGTTTGGGGTACGCCCTAACCCGTTGGATGTTGACTGAATACTCTTTTAATGCGTGGTCTACAGGCAATGTTTGATATCCTGGAGGCAGATATTGTGGTTTTCCAGGAAGCAAAGATCCAACGGAAAGACTTGCAAGATGACATGGTTCTTGTGTCAGGCTGGGACTGCTATTTTAGTCTCCCAAGGCAAAAGAAAGGTATATACGTTTTGTATGAGTTTTGCCAGTGTTTTTGTTGACAGTCTCAAGGCTATTCCGGGGTTGTAATATATACCCGCAGTTCGAAATGTGCTGCTATCCGTGCCGAAGAAGGCGTAACTGGCGCACTTTGTCCACCAAGCTCCAGAACCCCCTTTCGCCAGTTATCTGCTTCTGAGCAGATTGGCGGCTATCCCTCTATTGAACAGATGGAGGAGTTATCCGAAGTAGACCCTATTACTGTCGATTCTGAAGGGCGATGTTTGATCCTCGAATTCCCTGCTTTCGTGTTGATAGGAGTTTACTGCCCGGCGGATCGAGACGAAACCCGAGACGATTTTAGGCTTGGTTTTTTTAATTTACTTGAAGTCCGAGTGAGGAACCTTGTCAAGATGGGAAAGCGGGTCATTTTGGCAGGTGATCTTAATACCTGTGCCGGCCCCATTGACTCAGCTCCAGCTCTAGAAAGGATTAGAAAAGGCACTGAAACTGAAGAAGAGTACCTATCTTATCCTGCTAGACGCATTTTCAATAGGCTGGTGCGGCCTGTGGGCTCAACCGGGGATACACATGATACCGAGTCACCCCCTGTTCTGCGAGACCTCTGTAGGGAATTTCACCCCAGCCGGACTGGCATGTATACATGCTGGAACCAAAAGGTAAATGCTCGACCAGGCAACTATGGATCCAGGATCGATTATATTCTGTGTAGTGACAATATCAGGTCCTGGTTTGTTGAGTCTAACATTCAAGAGGGGCTTATTGTATGTGTCAAATTTGGACTTATTTCCCCATCGTTCAACAACTTACTAATCCCTAACGAACAGGGCTCGGATCATTGTCCTGTTTATGCATCTATAGGCGATAGGGTGCCCTTTGACGGGAAGGATGTTCATATTTTGGACATCATGAATCCCAAGGGAACATTCGACGACGGGGTAGAACAACCTCGCTCTAACAAGATAACCCCCTTAGCACTATCAGGAAGATTGATACCAGAGTTTGACCGCCGAAGGAATATCAAGGATATGTTCCGAAATCATTCCCTGTCTCGGAACAATAGCGAAGTAAAGATGTCAACGACAACTGATACTCTGGCTGGGTCGGAAATTCCTGGACCGGCCTCGCAGACCAAGAGTGCACAAGAAAACAAGACTGCACGAGTGACAATGAATCATGCTCCCAAGCGATCACACAGCACAGGAGTTCAGGCCCCTCCATCTAAGAGACTAAAGCCAAAGGGCCGACCATCTGGCGCTCGAAGCAATGGTCAACAAACTCTTGTTGGATTTTTCAAGTCCGAAAGGACCAGTCGTGCCGTCAGCGAGGAGAATGCCACGGCTTCTAGTGACTCGCCACAGGAAGCCCCAGCTGAAGTCAAAATAACTCCCGCCAGTGAGTTGGCATCTACGGCGCAGAACAATGATTCAGTTCCAACTGCAGTGACGACCTCTCCCGACAATTCAGTTGTTCCCTCATGTAGCCCGACGGAATCGTGGTCAAAGGTTTTTACAAGGAAGCCAGTGCCAAAGTGTGAGGGCCACCATGAGGATTGCATCTCTCTTGTCACCAAAAAGCCAGGAATAAATTGTGGACGATCATTTTGGATATGTCCGAGGCCGCTTGGCCCGAGTGGTGATAAAGAGTCGGGAACTCCATGGCGTTGTCCAACTTTCATTTGGAGCAGTGATTGGAGGTCAAGCTGACTAGCTATAATGAAGGAATATTAGCCTAACCGCGTCTCTCCTCAAATTTGGACATCTATCGTACTCTCTCTTTTGGCGGCTTTTGCCTCCATTTTTGCTGTATTAGTCAGCATCTCAACCTCCAACTCAACTACGCTTTGGTATCAACATGTTAATATGTCATGATTGCGATCATGACGGCTGTGAACATGGGCCAAGCTAGAGAGTAGATGATAGCTATACCTAGTGCTGAAATACCTGCATATACCCCCTTGCTTTGTAATGTTCAATTAGATTCTAATTGATAGTTTTTGAGATACAGGCTCTGTTAATATCCTGTAGTTAACAAGGCCATCATCATACATATTTTGGCCGTAGAGTGAATTGCTGCTATTGCTAGTGACTCACTGCTCTATTTACCTGCACAAGGCCAGGTTCACCTATCCTCAAGTATCAGGGCGTATCTCGCCGTTTGGAGCGTATGCCGGCCTCGTCTTGGCCCTGCCGGTGACATAGTATTGCTATCTCCTTTATGTTTGCATACTCGCATCGAATGCCCGCACATAGGTATCCTTCGCGCTAGTGGTCGTTTTGTTTTGATTTCCCTCTTAGGAAACGCGGTGGCATAGCAACCAGAAAAATTTTCATTTCCCCCTTGGAGGCACGAACTTCTCCTTATAAAAACAAACACCAACTCTCTCAAATTCCAACCCTCAACTTCCAAGCTGCAGTTTCTATCCCACAGCCCCCAGGCTCCAATAACCACCTGCAACGACCCAGGATGCTTGAGATTCCACCTCCTCCGCCTCCGAAACCGCGTGTCGTCCTGCCGTGGTCCGAGTATGATCCTGGCTTGCTCAACGGTGAGAATCTAGCACTCACGACTCCTAATATCCATATACTAAACATTTTTTTACAGGAGACGGCGTTGCCGTCCGCAAGTGTAGCACTGACTACCTTGCCTCTATTTACAAGACGTGCTTGGACACGTACCGTCCGAATGAAGTCAATCTTTCTCCGGAGGAAGCAGAACGCTTGACTGAAAGTGTTCGCCATGAGCTGACTAGGCTTACCTCTCATCCTGATCTTTTCCCCACGCCCACCGCCCATGAACGCTTTTTCAAACTCCTCCAGGAAAGCGTTGCTAGAGTGGTCAAGAAGCGTCAGGACAAAGAGAACGAGTCCATTGAAGAGAGTATCCGTCTCCGTGCCAACATTCTTGCTAGAGAGGAGGAAGAGATCTTACAGGAAATCAACCGCCCTTCCTTTAAGCCCGGGCTAAAGCCTTGGGAACAATTCCTTTTGAAGGGTAGCCCTGGCAGTGGCGTTGTACTTCCCCCAGATCCTCCAAACGGCTATGTGCAGATGATGCCAATAGGGGGAGTGGCACTCCACTTGAGGTGGTTAAGAGAAAACTATACGGCTTCTAAAGAATATGCGGAGGCAAGTCAAATAACCCAATTTTTGGTATGACAATCTAACTCTGTGTAGTCAAACCCCCCTTCAGCTGACTCTTCTACCGAAGCCCGAGACCCTGAGGAAACAGTAAGTTAGACTTCACTTGACCTGGTGGCCGATCTTCTCACCTCTCTATAGTACAATATGTTCAAAAGGGCCCTTTATCCTTCACACAACGTTACGCACCAAACCAGCTGGGTACGCTAAGATCTCAATCCCAATACATTTTACCCCATTGCTCACGCTGAACAGATCTCTCTGACACCCAATCCCTATTTCGAGGTACGTATGGTATGCCTAAATATCAGCATCTACTTAGACGACCTGACACCTTTCAAGCGGCGTATGCCCATCCCAAAGCATGATCGCGTTATTGATCGCTTAGAGAGTTTTAATGCTCTTATTGGTGAGAGCTCCCTCGACCTTGGTTATGTGAAGTCCGCACTAATAATGACAAAGAACGCCTCGAAGGTGAGGAGCCCACGAATTATAATGGTGATCCCTCCGGTGTTAGAGCCATGCTCTACCGCACAATCGTGGAAGATATCCCAGACAATACCGAGGAAAACGTTGCTTAACGAAATTACTGTTGGCAAGAGGGTCAAATGTCGCGTATTTTGATGTTTCACGGTGGACATGGTGCAGAAGTAATGTGGATTTTTGTACTGATATCATTAAATCGTCGAGGTTAAAGTACAATCAAGTGTCTGCCTGTTATTATCTTTTATATGGTCCGTTGATCGTCTAGAAACTGTATTGTTGGCATGACAGAAACTACTGTTTCTCAGCAGCTGATCACTCTGATTCGCCCTTGATCAGTTAATAGTGCAGGGGGAGGTTTTGTCAACCAGCAAAGGGGTTTCTATGTACGAGATGGTTCTAATGACTTTCAGGACCTCATAACGCAGTAATAGTGATTCATTGTTTGCTAGTGTACAGTTGATCTATCTAGTTACCACCCACGATCCTTCCCATCTCGTATCTATTCCGTAGCGCCCCATCTGTTCATCGAATCATTGAATACAAAGGTCATAATCATTATCCCCACCAAACACCAGTATGAGCATCAATTCCTGTTTTCAATGCAAAGAACCACAAGCCTCACTGAGCAACAAGCCTCACTGGGCATCATCAAGGAAGTATTCGTCGAAATCGAAATCAACATCAGTTGTCCAATCATTTTGAGTTGAGTCTTCAGCAGGTGGTTGCGGTGCATTCAGCTGCTGAGGTAATTGCTGAGGCAATGGAGGAATAGGAGCCAGCTGGTTGACTGTAGACATAGAATTTGTAGGTGAATGGCGACGACGACCATAGGACAAGAACTCTCCTCCTTGAATACCCATAACAAATTGGTCGCTTTGATTGGCAAGAGCATCATGGAAGGCCGAACTCGTAGTGACTGGAGGAGAAGGGGGCAGTTGTTCACGCTGAGTAGCTGGAGCACTCTCTGTGCTCTCGGGAGACAATCCACTTCCCTCGGCATCGCTTTGGATGAGACCTGAAATGCCATTTTGAGAAAGATGAAGGGAAACTTCGATTCCCTCACCACCTGCGTGTTTCTGAGTAGGAGCTGGTCCATTACGGCGGTTCGTGCAACGACGTTTCTTTTCAGATGGTTTTCTAGGAACATACTGATAACCTGGATTTTCTTCGGCATGCTTTTTCTTGATTTCTTCAGCAAGTGCCTTGAAGTGTGCTTTCGTCTCAGATGATTCTGCCTTCCATTTCTTCCCCAAGAGAACAGCTTGTAAAGTCAGTAGAGAGTAGATAAGATTATATTTTGTTGCTAACTCACAAATGTCATTGTTATGGTACTCAGGATGCGCTGCCTTAATGACAGGATGATGATGTTGGCGATACAGAATGAAGGCATTTGGCGGGCGAGGGACTTTTGGAGCCTTCACTTGACAAATGATGTCTTGACTGACAAGCTCATTGCCATTTAATGGCTGTGTAGCTATGCTGCGGTTATTGGCAGCCAGACTCATTGGCAAAACAGCAGCCCCGATCTGGCAATCAAATGCAGGAGTTGGCATGATGCGATAGACTCTGTTCACGCTGTCCTCGAATGCCACAACTGGCGTGTTCAGTAATTTTCTGTCTATCAGTTAGACACCGAGCTATACATATGAGCTTCAGATTATGACTGGGATCACACACTCTAAACGAGTCTTGATGACTTCGATGCTTGCTCCTCCGACAATGGAGCGAATATCAATTGGGAGAAGAATCTCGTTGTTTGTCTTCTGCAGATGGCTGATGGCATGCTGCCACAGGAGCTCGGTTACAAACTCAACCGACCCAGATGCTGGCATCGGCATGGTCCCAGAAGTAGTGGCCATGATAATCGACCAGCAGCAATCAGTGCAGCGACAAACAAGGCTGAATATGACGGTTCGATCTGGATATTAAGGCGATATAGTGTATGTAAGAGGCAGATTTGTTGTTGGCAGAAGAGAATATGAACGAGGAAGAGAGCAAACGAAGAGAAAAGCTCGTGCGTTGACGGGCTTGCTTCGAGGGCCTCCAGAATGAGGCAAGTTGATAGTTTCTTTGTTTATCAGTTATCAAGAGGTGAATGAAATTGGAGCGTGGTTGGATACGGAAAATTACCAAACTGGCTGGGGTTGTTACGGGGCTCGTTTAACCATTTACCGTACTGTAATCAAGCTCCACTTAGTTCCATACTATAGTTAACTGAGTTAATTTCACTGCTACTTCCTCTCCTACTTCCTCTGCCAACCACAACATACATCTAAAAAGTTCATAAGACAACCCATCAACGACTTGATCCTTGATAACTTATTGAGATTCGACGGAGGCAACGGCTTGTTAAAAATTCCCATAATGGATACTTTCGAGGCATACGAGACCAACAATCGTGGGATGCATAACGAATTCGCCCGTTATCTCGGTTGCAACCCTTCAGAACCAGAGTCCCCGATGTCAAATACCAGCATGGAGGGCGTTACATTTGGGAACGGTGGTAATGATCAAGAAGATTCTTTTGGTCATACCCATTTTGAGGTCTTGAACAGACTTATCGAGTTATACAGGGTCCAGCCGGATGCAAGTGACTTCACTGGAAAATTGCTGAAGTTTTCCGACAAGCTTGAGATTCCCGAGCTGAATGGAGAGATCCTAGGAGAGAATGGGCAGTCAAAAGACCGTCATCGCGAGATCTTCAAGGCCCATGCACGGCTGTTCGAGGACGAAGCAAACTACCGCCTTTTCCAGCACGTCCAGGAGCATGGACCGGCTAGTATCTACTGGAGAGCCTTCCGCGAGTACTTCACTGGGTGAGTCTACTTTCCATCTTGTCTAGCAGAGGCATGTATGTAACTAACAGCTTTACTGCAGGGAAATCATCAATATGGTCGAGTCGCACTGGCGCCCTGATCCTCGCTGCGCCCAGGTCCGCATTGATGCCCACAGCCTGTCCTACCAGGCTATAAACGAAGTCCCCTTCATGTCTACTGCAGAGAGAAACTTGGTCATCAGAGCTACTGGGAGCTACCCTGAGGACGCCATGTCCTTCTGTGAGTTTTCTTCTCCTCAGGTTACATACCCTGAACTGGAGCATGGCTGATAGGGATATAATATAGTTACTTGGATGACGAGGAACCGCCTTACATATCTCATGGTAAAGGAGATGTCGGACCTGTTCTTCTTTCGAATAAGAACACTGGCTGGACACGAGATTGACCTCAATATGGAGAGAGAGATGGCCCGCATGGTCAACTGGGCTGAACACCAGTAAACTGTGGTGATGGTGTAAGAGGACATAATGTACATTGTGAAGGGACATAGGGTCATAAGAATATAAGAAGAAGATGGAAGCATGCAATAGCAAGATGTAAGATGACTAGATGGCTACAGGAACTGATTTCACTTTACTCTTCACCTGTGTCTCAACTATCTCGAGTAACATCTATCTCTCTGCTGCCTTGTCTATCTCTCCATGCGCTACTGGTGAGTTGCTATAGAGACTGACTTGCAAAGTACCGTATCCTAGGAGATAAGTGAGTTGCCATGGGGACTCAGAGAGGTTGCCATAGAGACTCTGTCCACTTCACTGCTTCTCCCATATCCATCCCGATCTATATAGATCTATGCTCTGATATCTAGATCAGGACCCAGCTTGATGAGATGGAGTAAAAGCAGATCTATCAAGTAGCATGCCATCTTACCGCTGCAAACCTATCTCCCTTTTCCTTTTTTGGTGGCATCTCCATCTCTACAATGCCTTCTATCAACGCCCTCTGGCTATGCTGTCTTTCCATGTCGTCGCCATGTCAACCCCCTGTTTTGATGACTAATCTTGTCCTGCTCCCTTAGTCAGCAGCCATGCGGGGGCGGGGAGGCCGGAAAGGCGGCCGTTACAAGCGCGTTACAAGACGTAACTTACGCCCGCCAGAGTTTTCCCGTCACGCCGTTACCGACGTTACTAGCGCCCCTTTTAGCTTTCTTTCAAGGGGACAAAGTCTTTGTCTGCTTTCCCAAAGCGGAAATGGGGGGGCTGGCGGTAGATTCTTCAGGGAGACTGGCGGGCGGGGGAAAGGGGGGAAAAGAGGGGAAAAGAGGGGGAAAGAGGGGGTGGAGGCTGGGAGAGAAGCAGCTGGAAAGATCGCAGTGACAGCGAGAGGAAGTTGGGGGAAGAGGATGGGCAGGACATCCTGATAATGGAATGGAGATAAGGGCGGAGTTTTTGGACCCGGGAGATCGACGGGATTAGGTAAGCGAGTGGTCGCTTAGCGGGGGCCACACGGACCAGGAGCCACAGATATTTATAGAACTTAAGCGACGAAGACGGCGAAAAATAGTCGACAAAGACGCTGAAGAGAAGCAGAAGAAAACGGGAGAGATGCTAGCCTGCTTTTTATATATTACTTTACGGGTGGATTCGATGATGAGTGATGTGTTCTACCCGGTGCTGTGGTTATGCTAAGGCAGCCATGGGTCAGGCCTTGTCAGCTGCATGCTGCATCACATCATGCGAGGTGATGGTGACTGCAGGATCGCCCAGCCAATAGACTGACCCTGCTAACCGCCCAACCCTGCCAGTGACAGCGGCCATCGGTGAACAGGAGTTGGCGATGGAGACGGGTTCTAGAACAAGACTCGTCCACGCAGGTGCTGCATCAACCTTGTTCCGTTTGCAGTCGTTGGAAGGCTAATTTGTACGAGGGATTAAAGTTATACAGGACGAGAAAGTCTAGTGACAAGATGCGATACAGAGTTCATGGGTCAAGGAGCATGGCATTTTAGCGTAAAATAAGTTTGACATTGCTTCGTTAGGATAAGACAACCACCCGTTTCACAGAGTAGAACAGAAGACTACCGAGTCAAAACATAAAACGCCTGCTCCAGGGATGAAAAAAAAAGGGTGTTTTGTGAATATATTTTTATTACTCAATTTTTTTGGTTTTTTTTACAGCGACCAGATAAACTCTAGTTAGCCATGGCACGGCGGCGGTCACGCTCCTCAGCAATGGTGAGCTAGGTAGATTGGTTAGTACACAGACACCACATGCAAGTAACAAAGGAGGGATAAGAGAACATACCTTGACACCCTTGCCCTTGGGCAAGCTGACCCAGGGCTTCTCCTGGCCGATGACAAAGACGTTGCTCTCACGGGTAGCGAAAGTGTTGTCAATGGCATCCTTGATGTGGACAATGCCGAAACCACCGTCGTGACGCTCACGGTGGGTGATGACACCGACACGACCCATGTTACGACCACCAGTGGCCATGGCAATGACACCAGTGTCGAACTTGACGAAGTCAGTGATCTTGCCAGTGGCAATGTCAATCTTGACAGTGTCGTTGACACGGATGCTTGGGTCTGGGTAGCGGATGCTAGAGATAAGACGTTAGTTCATAGTCAAAAATGGATGAGACAAATGTCATGTTCATAATATATGAACGCCGTTGCCCTTGACAGACCGAAACAGCAAGCAACAGATGTTGTTGTTTGTGTCAATCCGACAAGAAATGCCAATGGTATGATGGTATCCCGTCATCCGTCTCGCAAACTTCAACTGCCATCTCCGTTCGCTCCACGCACGACGGGAATCAAACCAAACCTTGGTCCAACGACTGAATGACGCATAAAACAAGAGTGCAAAACTCACGTTCTAGCATCGTGCGTAACCAAGAATGGGATTCCACCCTTGCCCAGCTGGACACGCTTGACCTTGCCAAGCTTGTATTCGGCCTCCTCGGCCTGGATACGGTGGACGGTGAAACGGCCCTTGGTGTCGTAGATGAGGCGGAAGTTCTCGCCAGTCTTCTCGATGGTGATCACGTCCATGAAGCCAGCAGGGTAGGTTGAGTCGGTGCGGACCTTGCCGTCGACCTTGACCAGGCGCTGCATCAAGATGGAGTTGGTCTCGCGGCCATTGAGGGCGTACTTTAGACTGCTGTGAGTTAGAAATGATCCCCAACAGAGAAGCCTGAGGGAGGGGGGAAAGAGGCAACAAACCGGTTACGGAGGAAGACAATGAGGGGGAGACAGTCTCTCAGCTTGTGAGGACCGGGGGATGGGCGAGGAGCGTAGGCTCCGGACAATTTGTCCAAGAGCCAGTGCGATGGTGCGCTCAAGCGCTTCTGGTGCTTCTTTCTGCTGTGCCGTTAGCATTCGTTCTTCTTATTAATTAATACCATGGAGAGCAGTTTATACGTACGGTCCACGAGCCATTTTGATGTATTTGTCGACGTTGGAGTTGGGCTTGTCAAGAAGTCGTCTGTGTCGCCTGGTCGCTGGAGAGAATGAAAAAACTGTCGATGGAAGTTGAAAATGGGAAGTTGTGGATTCGCTAGCCCTAGCCCTAATTACTTCTTTGGTTTTGCTTATGTAAGTTTAATTAATAAGCCACGCTTAGTCATTCGATCTGATTGCCGATTGGTTGTGGCCGTCTCAAGTCGAAATTCTTTCATCTCCTTTTATCTTGGAACATGCCATAGACGGGATAGAAAGATCAAAAGACATGGATGGCCATAAACACGAGTTGCAGCAAAACACTGATATTTCCATAATTATCATGCGATTCATATCTAAATACAGACAGCCTAACCCAAGCTTTTAGCTTCTAGACAACCTGCCTTGATAATACACGCTATTCAATAACTACATCAGTTAGCCTCCCTGTAACTAAACGACGTAAAGCCGACCATATCATGATACTTATGCCGAAAAAATTAGATAAAAAGAAAAGTATGGAAAGGTAGGAAGAAGCCGAGAGTTTTCACTTCTTTGATTTCCTTTCATCCTCGCCAGGCACTGCATCGAATATCTTGCCAGGATTCAGCAGCCATAACGGGTCAAGAGATCGCTTGATGCTCCGCATGACATTAAGTGTGTCCATGCCCAGCTCTTTAACTAGATATTTCTTCTTCCCTAGGCCAATGCCATGCTCACCCTATGCAATGTTAGTTTTGATATACGGGTTGTAGAGGTTTGAGTTTAACTCACAGTGCAAGATCCATCCATCTCCAAAGCTCTGTCGACCATGTCGTGGACGCACTTTTCAATTCTGGATACTTCCTCGGGATTGTTCCTGTTGTATACTATACCTTCATGGAAATTACCGTCTCCAATATGGCCGACTATACCGGCAAATAAGTCTAGTTCGTCAAGGTCTTTCTTCGAAAGCTCTGCGAGAGATACATTAGAGGGCAAGTATATCGGCAAGGAGAAGAGTGAACGTACCAATGATATCAGGAAGTCTAGACAATGGGACAGCAACATCCGTAGACCAGACGTCATCTGAGCCTTCTTTGCGAAGAGCCAGCATGCTCCAGAGGGTTTGCTTTCTGGCAGACCACAGCTCATGGCCCTCCTGGTCTGTCCTTGCAAACTCAAACGACGTGCTATTATGCTCTCTTGCAATTGACTTCGTCCGACTAATTGAGTCAGCTACCCCATTGCGAGTGCCGGAGAACTTGAAGAAGAGAGTCGTCGCAGGTTTCCAAGTTCTGTTTGTCCCACCAGCTCTGTTGATAATATCCATATGGACATCATCCAGTATCTCGACGCACTGCACCTGCACGCCCGAACGTATCACCGCCATGGCAACGTTGGCTGCATCTCTTATAGATGGAAACGTAGCAATTCCCACTCGAGTTTCCTCTGGAATGACGGCTAACTTGAGCGTGGCTTCAGTGACTAGCCCGAGCGTGCCCTCTGACCCAACGAATATGCCGGCAAGGTTATACCCTGCCGAGCTTTTCCGAGGCCGGTTGCGCGTCTTGATCACTCGACCGTCGGCTAGCACGACAGTCAGGTTTATAACCCAGTCTTTCATAGTTCCGTATCTAACAGCGTTTGTACCGCTGCAATTGGTACCAACCATACCTCCGATCTTAGCTGACGGGCCCGGATCAATGGGGAAGAACAGACCGGAATGTTTGATCTGTTCGTTAAGTTCCATCCATTGAATCGAAGGCTGCACCACAACGTCAAGATCATCGGAATGTAGTTTGATTATCTTATCCATATGAGCGAAGTCGATGCTCATGCCACCGAAGGGAGCCGAAAAGTTTCCCTCGAGACTCGACCCACCGGAGTAGGGAACCATAGGCACCTTGAACTTGTAGCATACTTGAGCTATCTTGGAGACATCGGCGGTTGATTTGGGATATGCCACGGCAACTGGTAGCTGGTCACAATTGACTGTTGACCATTCAGAGTATCCGTGTAGCCGTAGGTCCTCGTCGTCGGTGCTAATGGCGTCTTCACCTAGCACTTCTCGTAATTCTACTATTGCCTTATCAAGTTGAAAAGGTCAGCCATTGGTGTAAAACAAACACATATCGAGAGAGGATGGAAGAGTATTAACCCGTTCAAAGTCCTTGATCGAGCCATAGACAGGTGAAACGTCATGTTTGTAGCTCAACAAGCCGAGAGAGGCAGAACCGGAGTTATAAACACCGAGTGCATACCCGGCACCGATAGCAACAGCCAGAGCACCGACGACCTGGCCTGTCTTCCACAATAAGCCTGGCGACACTTCAGCTCCTCGTCCAGCTGCGGTGCTAGTCCAACAACGCACTATGTTCTGCCCATGGTGCTGGTGCTGCTGTCTTATCGCCCTCAGCCCGCGCGGGATCGCCCTGGCAGAGAGCCGAGGAGCGAAGTTCATAATGAATTTAATATCAGTCTGAAGCCCTGTTTGATTGCGTCCGGATACATGAAGAGCAGCCTTGCGTATTATAGCTTTGCCTGTAGAGCTCTTTCCAGCCTGTCAGCAGGTAGTCCGTCAGTTTCCCGTCATTATAACAAGCCAGAGACAACACTCGGGCCCTCTGTTGGTTCCATCATCGGCTATCTCGGCGGCACCAAAGATGCCGACCCTTGCGCTTGGACCGGGGGAAAAGCCGGCCGAGTTTGATGCCAAGACGTCCAAGCTCGGAACTTAAATAATATGCTTAAAAACTTGTTTATGCCAATATTGATGACGTTGATGTCTATATGATGTAAAATAAATATACTGCATACCGTAGGCAAATGGGAAGCGCGAAGCAAGCAGTTTTATATAGGGATATCCAAAAAAGCAAGACAACAGGATATAGTGCGAGACATGGAACAAGATTCGTTAAAACACCCCCGAGACCAAGCCGAAGTACATGATGGAAAACAAAGGAATAAAAGACAGACAGGAAAAATATTACTCGACAAAGCCCTTGGTCACGCTAGGCGCTGAAGAGTTTTTAGCAGAAGCAGTCCTGGTCTCGATGTTGAGTAGAGTGCTCTCGACAGCAGCCTGAATATCAATGTGGAAGAAAGGACGGTTGATGCTGTGTACATTTCCGACCCGCCGGGGTAGAGGGTGCGAGGAAGAATTGATCGGGGTGGTTATAACCTGAGTATGGGCCTTCTCATCCTCGTACTCACCGTCTTCGGAGGATGGTGCCTGGCCAATCTCCAGGTCATCTGAGGGAGCAGTGGGGTTAGACGATGCGTTGGCTCGATGAGATGTACCAGGCTTGTCATTTACGACTTCCTCAGCTCCCACAGCAGCAACACTGAAGATAGGTCGCCAGTTCCCGAGAAGCTCAGGAGACTTGGGAGACGGGTAACCAAAGCCAGCGGAGGCAAGGGCGCGTTTGGTCCAGCGGTTGGAGATGCAAGCAAAATGCCATTCTACTATCTCTGGAGCAGCATAGCGGTCGAGTTGGTTACGGACGTCGATTAGGCCCTGAATGGAGGACACATCGACGTGGTTAACGGAGGAGAAATCTAGAATGATGGCCCGGAGAATGGGGCGGGTGTCGTGAACATTAACAACTTCACCACGACCTGGGCCAGGGTCGTTCCATGGTCGATCCTATTCAAGTTGTTAATTAAGACAGTGATTAAAGGTGAGTGGAAATGTAGAACATACCCCGAGCTTGGCGAAGGTGTCGAGCTGGGTGCGTCTGGTAACCTTGAAGATGTATTCTGTCAGGTGGTGCAGGTAGCGACCTTCATTAGGATAAGTGAAGCCTTCATTGAATCGGTAGATAAAGACACCTGGATGAGGAGATTGGGCCTCAATCAGAGGGTTCGAGCCGTCCTGGTGTTCAACCGGGAGGAAAGCCTCCCGAGAGTTCAACTTGGCATCTTCACCGAACTTGTCGCTCTTCTTTAGGCTGTCGTCCTTGGTGACTCGATAGACCTTGACCTGGCCAAGGAAAGTTCCCTTCGCTTTGGCAATGCGATAGATCAGTAGAGCAGCGGAGGCAGCAATAGTGAGGTAAATGCCGTTCTCAATTTCGGTAAAGATGGTGAGCAGCACACCTCCGAAGAAGATAAATACTTCAAGCGGCGAGACTTCCCAGAACTGGTAGACGACGTTGGGAGGCGTGATCAAATCACCAACAGCGTGGATAATGAGGCCAGATAAACTAGCAAGAGGAATGTAGAAGAAGACAGAGGTAAGGGCATAGAGGGCTAGAAGAACAATAACGGCAGTGAAGATACCAGCAAGAGGAGTGCGGACACCAGCCTTCGATTTAATAGCCGTTCGGGAGAAAGATCCAGTGGCAGGATAGGCACCCAAGAAAGGGCCGAAGAGGTTAGTAAAACCCATAGCGACGAGTTCCTGGGATGGGTTGATGACATAGTTGTTGATTCTGCCAAATGACTTGGAGATGGCGATGTGCTCGATGATGAGTACGATGATTGTTGCCGGTAGATCGGGGGCAAAGGCTTTCACTAATCTTGCCTCAATCTCGGGGACACCAGCATGTTGGAAACCTATTCAGTCAGTGTATGATTACTACAAAATGTATTGTGATGAGACACACCTTTCGGAACAGGCCCGAGTATCTTGAACTTAGCCTTCTTGTAATCCTTGACATGTCTGTTGACGAGCCAGCTGATCATGGTATAGAGCAAGATGACAAAGGTCATTCTCAGGGTAGAGATGAAGAACCACATCTTGCGTCTATTGGGTTGTCTCTGGGACATATAGTTGCAGAAGAAGCGAATGACATAGAGAACAACGAGAGCACTCAGGCCCATGGCAGCATCAAGTCTGGTATGGCCTAAATTCTTGAGGACATTGATGAAGACCTTGTATGTTGACTCCCTGTTGTTGACCTCCTTGAGGCCCATCATGGCCGGAATCTGGCCGACACCGATAGAGATGGCGGCACCAGTCATGAAGGAGGTGATGGCAACCAAGGGGATAAACTCAACTATCCAGCCAAGTCTGGTAAGGCCAATGAAGAGCAAGAATCCACCGGCAATGAGGGAGAGGGCTCTGGCAATAGTAGGAGCTGAAATATCGGGCTCCTTCGCCTGGACCTTGGTGACGATGTTGCCGACGATGGTAGACATGACTGCGACGGTCTGGAGTCATGTTAGTTTTTACCCTGCAATTGATGAACTGGCTCAATCAAGGTTGTTGGGGTGCGTCTACTTACTCCTATCGTGATATCCTTTGAGGTGGCGAAGGCCCAGTAGAGGATGAAACCGACGAAAGAGGTGTATAGTCCATATTCAGGGGGGAGTCTGGCGAGAAGGGCATAAGCCATGCCCTGAGGCACGACAACAAAGCCGACAGTGACACCTACACCATTAGAATGCCTGTGTGTAGATATTTCAAAGGAAGAGAGGAAAACGGCTTACCGGCAATGATATCGCCCATGAGCCATTGAGTGTTATAATGGAAGATCCAGTTCCAGAAGGGAAAGAGAGAGTTGAAGTAGTCGACTGTGCCCTTCACCGTAGGCGAATGGTTCCTCAACCACTCCTTTGCCGATGGCTCATCTTCGTCGAAATGCTCCAGCGACCGTATCGACTCGGCAGCCGTGCGCATCGACTCCCGGGGCTCCTTTCTATAGTCAACATCGATCCCCACGGCCTTCGCCAGGGTCCGGCCGAGCTTGCTAGCAGGCATGATGACTATATGCTTCTGGTTCCGCTGTCCGCTGTCCGCTGCTACTGCTAGACAAATGGACACAGGCTGATGGAGAAACACTGCCAGGTGAGGTAAGTCTGGCGGTATTTATATCTATACCAGCGGACTATATCTCGCAGCGGGAAACGAGACAGACGGTTGACTCGAAACCCTTGGCGAAAGAGCTGTCCATGTGGTAGAAGCCGTATCAAACCATGCGCTACCGGGGAGACGGGAAAGCAAACGACAAAAGAAAACGTGCTGGCGTTCTGATTCCATATATTTTTTTTCCCGCCTCTATAGTTCTGGGTGTCTATCTCAGCCGGTTTGTAGTATGTAAGAGATGAAACCCCTGTAGCGTCATACATGGCCGCCCTGTCGTCAGCTGCAACTTGGCAAGCGCGAGAAGCCTCCTGGCGCAAACGCTAAACGAGTGCAAAACCTTGAGTTCAGACCATCGATCTTCGCTCGGGGAGCTTCCACAATATTTCCGAGTCCGTATATAGACATATACAGGCGTCCATCGTCCAAAAAGACACCGTGTTGAAGGGCGGTGTTGCTTTTTCTGCTCCAGCTGCATGGGCATTCCTCGTGGACGTGGTAAACTATTCTTGCGGACTGCCATGTGGAGAGAACCCGAACCTGTCTTCCTTCCCACCGAAGCAGAGCATGCAAAGCTGGCTGGAAAAGGCCAGGATCCTTCGACAGGGGCAGCAGTCGGGACTCAGTCTGGAGCAACATCTCGACTCCCAAAACACTGTGTGTCCGGCGTCTTAGCACACCAAGCTGCTGTATATACCCTCCGTCCTAAAGCGCCCAAAGGCCCGCCAGGGCAACCATATCACGTTCGAGATACGCCACTAGGGAGAAGAAGAAGCCTTGGAAATATTAAACGAGACGCCTTGGAAACTCTTGTTGAGGTTTGCCTTTCTTCTGTCTGGTCTGCTTGATTTGTGTGGCTGCGGATGTCGTGATTCTGATTGAGCTGTGGTGGGCCATAGAGTTGGCCAAGTGTTCCTTATCTTTGGCCACTGTAACGATGCAAAATATCTCATGCCGGCAGCGGCAGCCTTAGCAGCTCTTAGTATAGTCAAGTAGCCTAGGTACTCTGTATACGGAGTCACTAGCAGTGCAGCAGAGCAACTAGTTAGACGACTGCTGCTGCGTCGACCCCTGCTGGCCGTCTCGGGGGAAGGTCGGAATGCCTCCCTCGCTTTTTATAGACACAGGAGGCAAGGACACGGAACGGCTGAAGATCGCAATGACTGGCCGTCTCTAGTCCTTGGCTGCAACACAAGCTTAAAGAAGCGTAAATAAACCCTTCTGTCCAAGTGGACGGGCTCCGTACGTACCCAATACTGTCGAGGAGTATCGCGGAGTCCAGGAGAGCCACCTGGTGGTTCGAGACACGGGGCAACGCCCACAGCTCCATGCTTCCACGATGGACCGCCTGGAGAACAATATGTATAACCACCATCCCGCCGCCAGATGCTCAAACAGCGGTGGAACAGCGTTCCTCGTCTTGGACTGTAGCACATCTCCCATCAGAGTCTGAGGAATGCCCCAAGAGCCGGCCAAGAAAGACTCTTAGATTAATCCTGCGTCCACCGCTCTCAACGCCCGTCTTCGTCTCGTCTTAGCATCTTCCTCCGTCTTCTTATTATTAGTTATCGTGATCATCGTCGACAAGTCACACGGCGTTGCCGGTCTCTCTCTCCTTCTGTCTCTCTTCCCTTTCATGTTCCTTTTTTCTTCTTGTTGTCTGCCACTGCTATGGTGGTATTTTTGGTATACGATGGCATGAAGCTTCATCCCTGGCGCAAACCCAACCCGAGACCCCGGGGCGAGTCCGAACATACAGTTTTTGAATCCTGCCACAGACGGGGCTCCATGTCTGCATAGCAGACCCCAGAAAATTCCCGCTTGGCCGTTAGACGCTAGGTGAAATTAGCTAGTTACCTAGGCCTTTTCTCAGTGGCTTGACTTCAGCATTTTGGCTCACGCGGCTTGACTAGCGGACGGCGCTCGCGAAGCCTTCAGGCCATCCAAGGCGCTGCCCAGCATCGGCGCAGCTGGCAGAGACACTCACGGCATCGGGAATCGGTAGACATGGATCTGCTCCTCGTCTCCGTTCTCCGTTCTTAGATCTCGGGACGCTTTCGGGACAGACAGAGAGGTTTGGGCGGTCCTGTGTGTCTTCCCCGGCTTTGGCGTCGCTATGGTTGTCCCGTTCGATCTTGCATCCTTGCTGTGTGGGACACGAACGGAAGCGATAGTCTGATGCAAGGCTCTTCTCCACTGCCATGCCTAGCGGGCTGGAGAATGATGGTGGACAACCGATCGCGATGTTCTGTGTGGTGACCGTTAGTTTGCTGCTTGATGTTGAAAGCGACGGACGACGTTGAAATATATATCTCCATCTCGTCGTTTCTTTTGGCTAAACAGGGGGTTTAGACGCGGTGCATGGCCATCTCGGACGATAAGCTGTAGCTATACGGGCTGCTCTCCCGGCCGAACCAGGGCATCTTTTCTACGCATATCTAGATGTTCAACGTCGTCGTTGTCGCAGTAGTTGGATGTTTTGTATAGCATTTTTAGTGCATGATCCTGGACCTCCATATTCAGGCGGAAGAGATGGATGCACCCTTTACGACCCCCTATGGGGCCTTGCTTGGCCTCTTGTTAGGCTTCTGAAGCAGAGGCGAACAAGATTATGGCTTAAGACCCCTTTTTGCTTGGGCTTGTTTGCTTTTTCATGGCTTGCGAAGCTGATTGTCTGCTGAAGAATTGCTATGCGAGACTGCAGATGCTTGAATATTGAACACACTTTGATTGGATTAAATATTACACTGCAGACACACGATCAGATTCTCAAGTATATCTAGTATGCTTACATACCTTTTTATATGTATGGTCATCCGTTAACTTAGAAGAATCGATGCGCGATCCGCTTTAGGAAAGATGACTGCTTGATCCGGTCTATCTCACGGTTGTGCTCCTCCCAGTCAATCTCACGGCGGCCGGTGTCGATGTCGATGTCCTCGATTTTTGTCCAGCCCTGTCGCTTCCAGAGCCAGCCGCACAACCAGAAGAAGAGAACTACGGGAAGAGCGAGGTAGGCCTTGAAGAAACCTTCGGCCGATGCCTCACCCTTGAGCGGGGATACTGCGATGTAGAACTATTACCAGGGGTCAGACCATTTCCATCCACACATTGAAGT